>NC_055958.1:15407769-15436012 GCF_018492685.1 Alosa sapidissima
CCCTGGAGCCCCTGGTCCAGGGTCTGGAGGTAAAGAGGGTGGCCGGGACTGGACCGGGGGTCGGGATAGGGACGGCCGAGCTCTCTGCCTTCCTTCCGCCCAAGCAGGGAGGCGGCGGCGCCAAAGACGCGGCGTCCTGCGAAATCCCGGCACCCTTCCCCAACCTGCTCCCGCACCGGCCGCCACTGCTGATCTTCCCGCCATCGCCGGTCACCTGCTCGCCAGCCTCGGACGAGTCGCCGCTCACCCCGCTGGAGGTCAAGAAGCTGCCCGTCTTCGAGACCAACCTCAACTACAGCCAGGAAGGCGGCAGTAGCCCCCTCTCGCCGCAGTACGCCCGCCAGAGGGCCGACTCCTCCCCGAGCCTGTCCGTCCTCCTCCCGGATAGGTCCACTCCGCCCTTGACCCCTCCCCCAGCCCCGGCTCCACCAATCAGTGCCGCGCTCCCGCCGCCGGCAGCACCGCCTCCTCCTCCCTACCGGCCTCCATCCCACTTCCCCTTCCCGCCCGAGCCGGGCTTCCTGACGCTGACCCGGGGTCACAGCGGCTCGGTGGACGCCACCTGCACCAACAACCCCACTCCTCCACTGTCTGCTGGCGTCGGTACGGGAGGCGGGAAGCCGCCGTACTCGCCGGTGAAGGGCGGCCCGTCCTCATCGTCGTCGCGGCCCGAGCCCCGCAGGGCCCACTCCTGCTCGTCGTCGCCGCTGCTCTTCAACCCGGCCAACGGGCGCCCGCTGACCAGCCCACTGGACGAGCTCAACACGCTCTTCAGCTCCGGACGCACCCTGCTGCGCAAGTCCACCACCGGACGCAAGATGCGCGACAGCGGTAAGCAGACATGTGTGAAAGGCATGGTGGTGTGATGTGTAGTACTGGGTGATGGATACATTTCAGTGTTGTGTGTTTGTGTGTTTGCATTTCTTTTCTTTCTGTGTGGGCAGTTTGAATGTAAACAAACAATGTATGTAAACAATACTGTGTTTACCTTACACTATATTCATGGGTTTCATCAGGTCCCTTTCCAAAGGTGTATTAATCAAGCACCATTCAGTCTGCATTGATAATCAAGGTGCCTGATTTTACACACCTGTGGAAAGGGACCTGATGAAACCCATGAATAGGCTTTGTATGTAGTTGCCATGTCCAGTGTAGCAACTGCTAACGCCCCACATGTCCAGTATGGCACAAGCACCTATAGTCTTGTCTTATCACTACTTAAGGTGTGTTGCTCTGATCTCATTACTCTGTTTTGCCTGTGTCAATAAGGTGACCTTCCTAAAGTACACAAACCAAACTGTAAAGTAGGTCAAACTGAAATGTGTTTAACCGCTACCTCATTTGGGGCACCAGTCCTCGTATCTTAGCACTCTTCCCAGTCTCCTTAAATACAG
Organism: Alosa sapidissima; assembly: GCF_018492685.1. NCBI lineage: Eukaryota > Metazoa > Chordata > Actinopteri > Clupeiformes > Clupeidae > Alosa > Alosa sapidissima. The sequence goes on from NC_055958.1 coordinate 15,409,164, forward strand.
TGCATGAGGAATCGGATGCATCTCAAATATAGTGTTTGTGCATTGTGTCCTTGAATTCTCGTATTCATATATTTATATGGCCTTAATTTGTCTTTTGGGGTTTTCGTTTCATACTTTTTTTTCTTTTTTTTCTTTTTTTTTTGCTGTTATTTTTGTTCATTGGCTGCACATTATGCAATCCTTCTTCCTGACTGTGGGAACCGAACATTGCTGTGTCGAAAAGAATCAACTCATTGGCTGGTTGAGCCTAAACCTCAATACAGCCCATTAGAAATCCATGAAGTTAGTCACAGCATTGAAATAGCACTTCACTGTTCCCAACATCTGTTTTTGGAGAGTGGTGTAACCGCACAGTTTTTGTCACATCACACACACACACACACACACACACACACACAGACAGACACACACACACACACAAAAACACATTACTCCCTCTCTCTCTCTCTCTCACACACACACACACACACACACACACACACAAAAACACATTACTCCCTCTCTCTCACACACACACATACAAACACACACACACAGGATTCTTACATGGTTTTACTACAGCAAATATCCTCAGGATTCATTTCCCTGGTATATTTGAGGACAGTGTTTATGAATGTGATGGTCAAACAGTCAACTTCCACAAGAGCCATAGAGGGTTGCTATGGGGTGTTTGGGTGGGGGTTACTGTCCTTGCAGATCAAGTCAAAGTCATTCTGGGGCACACCAAATCCATCAGTAACTAAATGGCCTGGGCTATTCACTTACACTCACACAGCAACCTTTCCCATCATGGAGGCTGTTTGTGTTTGTCAAAATGTATGTGATTCTATTTTTCTGTTATTTCATTATGATATTCATGTACACACACACACAGACACACACACACACACACACACACACACACACACACACACACAGACAGGCACACACACACACACACATACACACACACACACACAGACAGACAGGCACACACACACACACACATACATACACCCCACCATCCCCACCTCTGATCATCTCATGCCCTTAACCTTTGTTTTAATTAAAAGCGCTTTAGCCCAATGTCTGCTCCATCATATGGATTTATGTGTGTGACTCCACCACGACCCTGACCACGCCTTGTTGTCCAGCCTTCTGCTCTGCTCTGTGTGTGTGTGTGTGTGTGTGTGTGTGTGTGTGTGTGTCTGTCTGTGTGTGTGTGTACACATTACAGTACAACCTTTGCCTCTGTAATCATTCATCCGTAGAGCACAGGGCAACCCCCATCCACATAGGTAATATATGTTTATGTATTTGTGTGTGACAGAGTTTCCGCTAGAAAAAAATGGTGCCGGTCACTTGAGGTTTCGTTTTCCGGACATTTTGATGATATGCCGGTCAAATATCCTATTATCGCTTCTTAATTAGTCAAGTTGAGGAAAACTGGAGACAGGCTATGTAGCTTAAAGAATGACATAATCAGGTTGAATAGAATGCAACATGTTCATTAGCCTAACTTGCGTAAACATGCCTAACAAGATCTAGCCAGTATCTATGTTTTCATTAACAGCAAGAGTCTCGTTCATTGCTTTAAAAAGGCTACGTTGTTTGTTGCTGCTACCCACGTTATCTCCAGTGGTTCCACTGTTTAACTTGCACAGATGCGCAAACACAAGAATGAGCGCTCACACCACTAAGGCTATAATTTATTTGATAACAATAAATTAAGAAATGTTTCCTGTTCTGGGAAATGTTTCGTTTCTTTTTCTTTCAGTCCGCGGTTCAATGATACCGTTTAATTGTGCGCGGACCAGCAATCCCTAGCAGGCCCTAACCCTGCAGATCATAGACAGAGAAAGCATAGGCCTACTGTATGCTTTGGGTACAGAACACATGTTGCATGTCCAGTGTACATGGAGAATGACAGTGTCTTGGAGAGGCCGCAACCCTGCACTCCCACTTCCAACGTCATGATTCCGACAGATACGCCCGACACTTCTGCTTTTTATCTGGTGGTGGTGGAGTTGACCGGACATCTGAGGATTCAGGCGTTACCAATTTATCATCATCCATCGCGATGTCTGGCCTCTGACAAAACTTTTAAGGCTAGTCTGCCTGGGCCTGGCCATGTTTGAACCGCCTCACTCATTTGTTCGTTGTTTAACATGGACGTTTTAAGCGTGCGCTTCCTATTTGAAATGTTTCCTATTTTAAATGCAGCATAGGCTATGTGTGTTGTTTAATAGCTTTCAAACGGTAGAGCCTGTACATTTAAAAACATAGCCAGAGGACGGATTGCTTAGGCTTACATTTTAAGGCTTATTCTCAAATTCAGATTGCGTTAGGGGGACGGGATTATTAGCCAATTTCAATCGGACAATTTGACCGGAGAGATTTAATTTTGTCGGACATTTCTTTTTTTTTCCGGCCAATGTCACGGAAACCCTGGTGTGTGTGTGTGTGTGTGCCCGTATCTCTTTTGGTGTCTAAAAAGTGATTTAATGGCAATGTTAGAGCTGTTTTGAAGTAAAAGTAAAAAGGTAAATTCTTCTATTTGTCCACCCTCGTCACATATAAACTAGCCCAAACGCCCTGCCCTTTGTCTCTGCTCCACCCTGGACACCTCACCCACCACCCCACCTCTGCATCACACCACCCAGATGTCCACCCACCCATACACACACATCCGTCCACCCCCCCATCTCACTCACACACACACACACCATTTACGACCTCTCAGGCTGCATGCCCTTGTCCAGCTAATGGGGAGCGCTAACGCTAGCTGAGGTTAACTGCCGCGGTGAGCATGATGGGTGCCGGGGTCTTGGCTCCCCCCAGACGGGGTACTCACGCCGGCCGTTCATTTACATGGGTGACCTTTAGCAGATGAGAGCCACGGGGTTTATGGCTCCGTCGCTAACGCTGGGCCAACACTGAGGTCAGGGGTGCGGATCCCTCCGGGAGGACATGTAGGCTACTTTATCGCTAGATGCGAGGGGAAACAATGACCATCAATTTGAAGAGTGGAACGGATTCTGATGGCTTGTTCTTGTGATCAGTAGCACTTTGAAAAAGGTTCTTCATATGGAACAGCAAACGGTTCCAGATAAGGGTCTCTTAGTTCAAGACACATGATGGCACGTTGGCCTGCCCTTCTTGTAAGATCTGCTTCGGTAGCATTGCATTTTTTTAGCACAGTTAACAATTAACTGAGTTAAAGGTAACTATTATCCCCTTTAACACCAAAAAGTAAATAGCTGTTGTATTCCTGATTATAATTTCACATTTTTATGGTAGCCTCTGATTTCAAAAGATGGTGGACACCCACAGTTGTAACTGGATATTTCATATATAAAAAAGCTAAAATTGACGATTACAGCTTAACCAAGACAAGGAAATATAATTTAGCTGACCCTTGATTCTCCCCCGAGGAGAATCTGTCCCAGAGCTCGAGTCTGATAGCCTAAGCTGTAAGAAGCCCAGCAGAGTGGACTAGATGGACATATCGATTATGATGAAAGTACTGTTTTATCATTTTGATTAATTTGTCACCTGAAGCACTGTATTATTCTCCACATCGGTACTGGATATATATGACCATCTCTAGGCTTATATGAACTGAACGGCAGGATCCAGCCATGCATCATTAATGTCATCAATGACCTTATGGGGATAGCTGTCTTGCAGACGACTGGCAGTTCATCCCTTTCAAGAGAGTTCCATTATCAGCATCATAGTTGGCCCCACAAGACTTCCTTTTTAACATTCCATATGTTATCTTAATGCAGAGGAAGTAGATTGGGGCCCAAATAGAACGTTCAAGCATTGTTTTTGTTTACCTTGTTGAAAGGGTCGATAGACGATCTTACTACACACTGCATTAATGTTGTTGTCGCTAAGTTAAGAACATAATGCTAAAATGTAGCAATGCACTGGACTTCAAGGTCTTGTAAATCCTGGGGATACCCCAGCCCTGTTGACATAACTCATGTCTTCTGTGACATTTTACGAGCGAGGATATTTTTATAGCCTCTCACTCTCCATTTCCATGCAGAAAAGGCTTCAGCCTCGCAGTGAATGAACTTGTGGTCGTCGTTTCCAACTACCACTTAATAACCCGCCGAATAAATACGTCACAACGTCCAGGTCCCGTGGGAAACTGCCACCATAAGAAGACCCCAGGCCATATATGTTTTATGACATCGTCGCCATTATTTACAACCTCCCTCCAGACCCACTGGTTATAATGGAGGGAGAGGGAAAGAGGCTTCCACCAACACTGGCGCCTTAATGCAGGGGCTTACCTGGGCTTCAGCCCATGGGGCCTCGACCAATGAGGGGCCTCCTAATAATAATAATGATAATCAATAATATTAAACGGCCGTGTCCGTATTCGCGGCGTCAGTCATAGCCTACTCTGGAGCTAGCCTAATTGAGCACATCGCACTGCTCTACATTGACATCCATGCAGAGGCCCCCTTTGTCTTCTCTTCTAAAGTGTAACAAAATGTAACAAAACTTAATAAATTCCAACGGGTGTGTAGGGAGCTAGAGGAGTGGCTGAAACTGACTGACAAACTTACAAACTCTGGAGATAACGTGGGTAGGCTAGGATTGAAGCAACGATAAACGAATGACATGGATTCCTGTATCCATGAAAACAGAAGGCATAGCAGGTAAATATCGTAGCAAATAGCCTGGCAATGAAAGGGCTTTAAAAGCATGTATTTCACTTGTCTCACTGGAGTGAACGCAGACCATGGGCTGTTGCGCAAAGAAATTAATTAGTGATCAGCATCTACGTTCACCAAAAGCTAAGTTTGTGCTAACCCATTCGCACAAATAATAGCCTATGTTATGTTTTCTCCATTGTTAACGTGAGATATGTCTCCATGTAGGGTAGTATAGTGATAATGCATAGGGTAGCCAATGTTCACGTCACATGAGCCAGCTGCTTGTTCTGTAGGCTAAAAGTATTTATGTCCCTCCCAAGCTGCGTTAAAATGGTGTGTTAAGTGGACAGAATTTCAAAAAACCTCCTGGGGAACACCCCGACACGACAAACACATGCACTTTTGAAAAGCTCGAAACGTCCATGTAGCCTAACGCATCTTTTAATTTAGCCAGCAGTGTTGTAAGAGTTCAACGCTTGTTTTCGTGCAGTAGGCTAGCCTTTTTGATAAGCGATGTCAGGGGTAGGCTGACGTGATTAAGGAGGGCTTTCTGTTCCTGTTTATGTAAAGGTTTTACATAGGCTTAATCATGATAGGCTACACTGCATGTTATAGGCTATATCAACCAAAAGCGCACGCTATGTAAATAGGCGGGTCAGATTGCGGGCAGGGTATTATTTAATCATAATTATTTTTTGCGGTTGGGGGGGCTTAAAACATATAGCCCAGGGGCCTCAGGTGGTATTAGGGCGCCCTGTCCACCAATCAGGTTCCATGGTGTGCGCATATCTCATCACCGGTGGTGCCTGCCTGTCATGTACAATCATGTAGATGACATTGTCGAGTGGGGGATTGGTTACAGTAATGCAACATGCCAGTGGGACACTGTCATTCTCATTCATACGGAGGATATTAGCATTTCTGTAAAGCAGTCGGATGCTTACACGTGCACCATCACTGAGCCAGTGGCTGACATGAAGAAGACACCTTCCTCCTGCTCTCCACCCATCTCTCTCTCTCTCTCTCTCTCTCTCTCTCTCTCTCTCTCTCTCTCTCTCACTCTCTCTCATTCCTTTCTTCTCCATTCAGTCCTCTGTCTCTCCCTGTGGAGGGGCCATAAAGGGTATTAGCACCCAGTGCATTAATATTGCATCAGCCGGAGATGATGTGCCCATGAAATTTTAAACAACACATTCTCCCGCTCCCTTTGACGAGTGTGGATCATTCCAGACAAGCATGCCAATGATACCTGAGGGGAGAAAATGGCCTCTCAGATTTGTTTGAATGTGTCATGGGGTCTGTGTGCGTGTGTGTGTGTGTATGAGAGAGAGAGAGAATGTGTGTGTGTGTGTGTGTGTGTTAGAGATCCGCTGGTTGTTTTAATGTATGGGTGATGCGGTGCTGCTGACGTGAGGCTAGAAAGCTCTTGCCTGTTCTAGAAAGACTGATCCAATGCAGCAAATATATTGAAAGGCTAAAGTCCTACATTGGCTATGTTGTAGCCTATCCCGAGAATATCAGCAGCAAACTCAGTTTCTGTCTCGCGAAAGTCTCCAAATAAAACGCACATCGGCCTGTAGCCTACAATTTTATCATTGTAATAAAATAACGCAATTTGGCACATCATTTTAACATGCTGCTATTTAGCCTACTAATTAATGCCTATTGTACTTTATGTTTTGCAAAAAGAAAGAAATCCTTAATAAAATAACAAGTCATTCACATTATAGGCTACTTTACGCACTGTCATGTCAGGGTAACACTATGAAAAGCCTGTTCTAAAGAAGACTCCCATTCATTTTTACTGCATGGGAAGAGAGCGCGTCTTTTTCGATACTAAACAAACGCCGACTCTATTCATTCCGAAAGTCCACCACACAGCAGTGCAACGTGCATGTTCACATTTTTAGTAACAACCGCCAAACTTGCTTGCTTGCCTTACACATCTAAGTTTTCCGACTATTTTTCTTACCTTCTTTTTTCCGCTGTGGATGTTACTGAGCTTGTAGAAGTTTTAGCTCTTACGTTCTGAACATCTCGCACTGCCATTGCCAGATGTCAGTTCTGAGTCATATCACTCCATAATCTGTCTCCCTTTTACATGCCGAGGCTATTCCCTGAATGGTAGGCTACAATGACTATGTGTTTTATATATAATATCGAAACAAAATAACCCAGTCAGTCTCTTCTACGAGATGTTTAGGCCTCCTCCAATACTGGCAGCTGGGCTCATATAGGTTGCAGATTTGCTTAGTGGCCTACCAAGGCTCTGCAACGAGACGCGACATGGGAGATGAATCATCGGTCAACTTGCACTGTAGCCTATTCTACTTTCTTATTGCACACTGTAGAGGAAAACATGCTGGTAGGCTACGATAGGCTACTTAATTTAAACTTTGTTACCTTTAGTGTGTGTGTGTGTGTGTGTGTGTGCGTGCGTGCGTGCGTGCCTGCAGTTGCTCAGTGAAACATCGGAATACACCAATTCCGCAACACCGTCTCTGATAGATAAACAAAGCAGCATGCATAGAAGCAACTAGGCCAAACTGCCTGATGAAAATTTGACTATTTCAAAGTGTGCTCGTTTTTTTCGGATGTAGGTAACACAATTTAACAATGTATAGGCTATATTTTTTTCATTTGATTGGTTCAACCGCCACCCGCCCGAATTTAATTAAAATATTATATTTCTTCGCGTCATCCGCCCGATCCGCGGTTTTACGTCTAGTGTGTGTGTGTGCGTGTATGTGAGAGAGAGAGTGAGAGTGTGTGTGTGTGTGTGTGTGTGTGTGTGTGTGTGTGCGAGCAAGAGAGAGAATGTGTGTGTGTGAGAGAGAGAGTGTGTATGTGTGCGTGTGTGTGTGTGTGTGTATGTGTCTGTGTGAGAGAGAAAGAGAGAGAGACAGAGAGAGAGTGTGTGTTGGGGGAGTTCCTTTACATATAAGTCCCTATGCATATCAAGGGGAATTGCGCACGTCATCATAAACCCAGAACAGAATACAATACAAGCTTCTGGGGATCCAGCCTGAAACTTTACTCCACGTCCAATGACTCACATCTCCCAAATCCCAACTGGCTGGTCTCCTGGAACGTCCCTGTGATTGGCAGGATCAAATAAGCCCTCCCGACCAAGGCCGTAAGCCATGGAGGGCGGCTCGGAGAGTGAATTAATGGTGGGGAGGGGGATTTGAAGGCTTTTGGCTGTAGCTGACATACGTAGCCGCGCCGTTATTAATGAAGCGCGCTGTCAGTCAGTGGTGAGTGACCGAGGCTCTGTGGACAATGGATAGTTGAGGAAGGTTCTCCCTCATTCTCCAGTTTTAACTCGTCGCAGCCTCAGACAAAAGGGCCACCTACGATCGTACGGCTTATGGACAAGCCCTGTCATCCCAGTAATCTGATCCAGGGGGACACAGGCGGGCGGGCACACACACTCATAACACACACATGCAACTCAGAGTGGGGACCTTGTGTACTTTATATATATATATATATATATATATATATATATATATAATTTGAGTGCAAAAGACGGAGATTTGTGGATGCCCTGAAGCCGTCCTCTAATGTAAGATCCTCTGATGGTTCTAGTCTAATCCCCCAAGTTCATTAAAGAAACAAGTAGGATAAAAAACAAGGAAAGATAAAGAGTGTGTGTGTGCGCGTGTGTCTGTGTCTGTGTGTGTGTCTGTGTCTGTATGTGCGTGTCTGAGTGATAGAAAGAAAAATGTGTTGTTGCTGGTGTGACAGAGTGGGAATGTTCTTCGGTCTGTCGTCACTCGCACCCCATGAAGGCGAGAGGGAGCCGCCAGCGCTGCCCCTACAGTAGTACCTGTGATACAGTAGTACCTGTGATACAGTAGCACCTGTGATACCTGTGATACAGTAGTACCTGTGATACAGTAGTACCTGTGATACAGTAGTACCTGTGATACCCGTGATACAGTAGTACCTGTGATACAGTAGTACCTGTGATACCCGTGATACAGTAGTACCTGTGATACAGTAGTACCTGTGATACAGTAGTACCTGTGATACAGTAGTACCTGTGATGGCCTCAGCCCTCTGTCCTCCCCTCACTGCCCCGAGAAAAGACCAGAGTCCCGCACCCTGCTCGAGATGCCAGGAGTTAAGTGGTGAGACATGGAGCGGAATGTCGGAAATCCGCTTCAAATGTCTGAAATGGCAAACACTTGCCGCCGATATACAGTCAAGCAAGTATGTGAGGCCCATGAAGTCATCAAGGGAGTCTTCCTAGAAACAGTGCCGCAATGAAAACAGAGAACGTGTGACAGCCGCTGGCTTAAGCGTTTCAGTGTCAAGACGGTGTGAGAGTGTGTGTGTGTGTGTGTGTGTGTGTGTGTGACCTTTGTGTCTATATCCGTGCTTGTGGCGGCGAGATCCATGTCATGCCCTGCATGCCAGTGGGGCTTAAAGGGGCATAGACCATTTCCGTTCCCTTGCTCATAACCAACTGCCCTCCCACACCAACACACACACACACACACACCAACACACACCAACACACACACACACAGACCACGAGACCCAGTGGGTGCTGCTGTCGTCATTGTCACCCTCTGGGCCACTCAGATGGAAGGTATCTGGGGTGGTCGGCAGCTGGTCCTCTGATGGGGGAAACGTGAGCACTGGGGGCCCCTGTGTCATGAAGGGCTCTGGCCTGGCCGGTGCTAACTCCCTGAATTCCAGAAGTTTCCGGACCACTGGCCGGGTCATCCCCTCATCCGTTCATCCATCCCACCTCCTTGTTTTCCCCCCGTAACCAACGCTCCCCTCCTCTCCCCTCCCCTGCCGGGCACAGGTCAGCCAGGACTGGTCACATGGAACATTCCCAGGAGATTGTGTTTTAAGGGTCTGGACCATGTTTGTGTGTGTGTATGTGTGTATGTGTTTGTAGGACTACTATGGTAAAGAGTATCTCATTAATTTACACACAAATTGCTACAGTGCTATTGTTTATGTAAATCAGTTGAAATACATATTAAATATACACAACACAGAAAAGTTGCACAAAATGCATTTTTTTTTTATACATTGGTTGGCAAGTTGTAAAGCGGTTGGAAGGCAGGGCAAATTCTACATAATGCTCATCCATCAGATGGACACAACAACTTATTCCTTCACCTTCATCACCCTGCCTGTTTGAAGCACGTATACACCTTTCGCCAATGACCAGAACAACGCTGTCCAGTCTGCGGGTCTCTACCACAGCGGGGGTTTTATTTCTGATGTGTTTACCGGCCTCCTCTGTGTTCCCAGGGTTCAACTCCAACATCAACCTGCCAGGTCGTGACGAGCAGGGCCCCACCTGCCTCTCCCCGCAGCTCCAGGACAAGAACGCCAACACCCACAACCACCACAACCACCACTCGCCCAACTCGCCCAGCCCCGCGCCCAGCGACAACGGCAACCAGCTCTCCAACGGTAACCACCCCACAAACACACCCCACCCCACCCCCCTTTACCTCCCCCGCACCTCAGTTTACACACCTTCATACCCCCAAACACCACCCCCCAAAACATTTAATGCCGTACAGAGCATGTGTTTGTCAGAGTGGTCGGCCCTCCGTCTTTGGTGGAGCGTGATAAAGGGCTCTTACATGTCACCGTCCACACCATGCTGCTGGGAAACACATGAGTTCATTCTTGCTTCTCATGGATTTTGTTTGGGAATTAAAAGCACAATTCTCAGCGACTCAGTCGAGAACTTATTGGTCACTGCAGCATGCCATGCAGGGTGTGTGCTGTGTATTGAGAGCCAGTCACTCCACTGGTGTTGGTTTCAGCTGTGTAGTAGGGTCAGGGAGTCGGAGGGGGGTAAGCTCTCGCTGCTGTGTGCTCCCTCTGTAGGGGGGTAGAGGGGGGGGGGGGGGGGGGGGGGTGAGATGGCTGGGTAATGGCGTAATATCTATTCTGAGACCAGCTCTTCATCCCTAAACAAGCTGAGTTTTAATCATCTATAGAGCTTCCTCTTTCATATCTGTCACATGCACACACACACACACACACACACACACACACACACACACACACACATACACATAAACACATACACACACATACACATAAAGACATACACACACACACACCCACTTCTATAAATGTACATACACACACTCGACACAACCCCCCCCCCCACACACACACACACACACACACACACACACATGGTCAGACCTTGGCCTGAATGGAAATTAATTGCTGTGGTGTTGACAGTAAGAACAATTATTCATGTGCATGAGAAATAAACAGATTCATTACGAGGTGTTGTTGTCGTTGCCGTCGCTGGACTATGTGTGAGAGTGACACCCCCCCCCCCCCCCCCCCCCCCCCGGCCTTGTAGTGCGCACTGTAGTGGGGAGCGCTTGTTTACCAGAGGGAGAGAACATACACGCGTGCGTTCGCACACAACGATACTTTACGTGACCAGCCCACCATTTAACCTTGAAGTGACCCTGAGATTCAGAAGAGGGGGGGGGGGGGTTGTGAAAGGTAAGCTTGAGTGGATGTATTGAGGTGGTGAGAGAGAGATAAAACGAGAGGGATTGAGGATGAGAGAGAGGTGGGGCGGGTGTATGAAGGAAGATGACCCAGAGAGAAGAAGGCAGCACTGATGGGAGATGGACTAGAAGCTGTCCCCAGACTGACCCCAGGTCAGGGATTATGGTGAAGAGCTCGGCAGTAAGGCGATGTGTTTTTCATTCTCTGAGGAGTAAAGATTCACTTTTATACCCCCCCCCCTCTCTATTTCTCTCTCTCTGTCTATCTCTCTCTGTCTATTTCTCTCTCTCTCTCTGTGTCTATTTCTCTCTCTCTGTTTATCTCTCTCTCTCTCTGTCTATTTCTCTCTCTCTCTGTATCTGTTTCTCTGTCTCTCTGTCTATTTCTCTCTCTCTGTTTATCTCTCTCTGTGTGTCTATTTCTCTCTCTCTGTCTATCTCTCTCTGTCTATTTCTCTCTGTCTATTTCTCTGTCTCTGTCTATCTCTCTCTCTCTGTCTATCTCTCTCTCTCTGTCTATTTCTCTCTCTCTGTCTATTTCTCTCTGTCTATTTCTCTGTCTCTGTCTATCTCTCTCTCTCTGTCTATCTCTCTCTCTGTGTCTATTTCTCTCTCTCTGTCTATTTCTCTCTGTCTATTTCTCTGTCTCTGTCTATTTCTCTCTCTCTGTCTATCTCTCTCTCTGTGTCTATTTCTCTCTCTCTGTCTATTTCTCTCTCTCTCTCTGTCTATTTCTCTCTCTCTCTGTATCTGTCTGCCCATTTATCCTCTTTTTTCTCGTCCCAATCATTGGTTGTGCCACACACACCTACACTGTCTCTTTTCATTAAAGTGGATTCATTTATAAAAACAAGGAGAGGACAGCGCTTAATTTCAAAACCATTCAATGTTCCTTCTTTATGTGTGTGTGTGTGACGACTCTGAGCGCTGCTGTTGCTCCTGCGAGCGCCTGTAGGCGTGGCTTTGGCGCCTGTTAAGGCCGCACCTGATTTGCTGCCTTTAAAAAGGCCGGACTTTAACAATATGGCGCGCGTGCTGCTAATGGCTGGTGACTCCAGACGCACGTCTGCCGTTTGCCTTTCGTTATGAGTTGTCTTGTATTTGATTTCTTTTCATACATTCATTCTGCATTATTCTAACATTGCATGCCGACACTGCTTAACACTACTGATCTACTGACTAACCCATACATTGTGGCGGTTGTATATAGTTTTCCTTCTGTTGAAGTAAATTCTTTAATTATTTTGGCAATTTCGTGTCCGTGTCCTCCTTGGTTTTTGTTACGTTCTGAGCCAGGATGTAACAAAGATGGGGGCTCGTCTACTTGCGATTAGGCAAAAGTAATTGTTTTCAAAAAGTGCTTAGTTCGATTGCTCGTAAATGAGTAATATTTGTTGGAGGACATCGGTATTTCTGCAGAGCTTTGTGGTCCATCGGTGGAGCGTTTGGTAAGTAGCTGTGCGCAAATTCAAAGTGATTTTCCCTGTTAGGCATAAGCGCTGTGTTTCCTTTGAGATACAACGTTTTTTTTCCTTTTTGTAGTGTTGTGGTGAACGCGAGTAGTAGCTCTGCTCGGGAGCACCTCCGCGGAGTTGTAGGTCGTTGCTGATTGCCAGTCGCGGCCTGCGCTCCGCTGGAATTAGTGCGTAAATACCCCTCGCTGGTAACCGCATGAAGACTAGGGGTGAGCGTAATTAGGGTCTTGGGTGTTTAGTTAGCTGGGGGAATCATTTTGTTTTATTGTGCACGTCTTTGTTTGTTTATTGCTAATATGGATGTTGAAAAATTTGTTCAGTCTCCTAGTCGGGAGTTTCTGGAAAGCTGCAAGAAAGAAACGTTGTTGCAAATTGCTGGACACTTCAAGATTCCTATTTCAGATGCAGAACGTAAACAGAAAGAGACTATTAAAAATGCATTGAAAACCGCGTTAATTGAAAAGGGAATTTTGGAAAAGCAGCCCATTGTTCGTGCAGCCTCTGCTTCTGCTGCATTGCTGCAGGAGCCTGTTAGTTCAGCACCTGTGTCTGATGCATCGCTGCGTCAGCCTGTTAGTTCAGCACCTGTTGTTGGTGAGGAAATAACTGATAGCGAAATGACATTCCAGCAGAAGAGAGAATTGCTACAGTTGCAACTCGAGCATGAGAAAATAAAGCACATTTCGGAAAATAATCGGATTGAATTGGAAAAAGCCAAATTAGATTTGGAGTTTCTAAAATTAAATCTGTTAAAAGATGGTAAGATAAAGTCTGAAGGTGTCATGGATGTCGGGCAAAATTTGAAATTGGTGCCGAAGTTTAATGAACAGGATCCTGACACTTTCTTTTCCTTGTTTGAAAGGGTTGCAGATGGAAGAAATTGGTCGGATGTTGATAAGTGTTTGCTTTTACAGTGTGTCTTAACAGGTAAAGCCCAGGAGGGGTATTCTTCTCTGTCTGACGATGATTCAAAGGCTTACGCTAAAGTGAAATCTGTTGTGTTGCGGGCCTATGAACTTGTTCCAGAGGCATATCGTCAGAGGTTCCGTGCAGGTGTAAAACTAGCAGATCAGACGCATTTGGAGTTCGCTAGAGATTTGCGAAAGCATTTTAGTCGCTGGTGTTCAGCAAGTGATGTTAAGTCGCTGGATGATTTTACTAATTTAATGCTTGTAGAACAGTTTAAATCATCTGTTTCGGAGCGCATTGCAACGTTCATCTCTGAGCATAAGGTTAAAACGCCAGAGGAGGCCGCTGCACTGGCCGATGAATTTGTTTTGATTCATAAAAACAGTTTTCGTAATTTTAGTGGTGTGCAGAATACAGGGCAGGGAGCTTATAGAGTTTTGCCTAAGTCTCCCATGCCATCACGAAAACGCGAGACAGACCTGCTCTGTAATTACTGTCGTGAAATTGGGCATTGGAAGGTTGATTGTCCTGTACTTAACAGTAAACAAAAGCAGTATAATCAAGCGCATGCTAGACCGACTGTTTTAGCATCATCGTTGACTCTTAGGCCTGCAGTAAAGACTCCTGACATGATACCTAATGATTTGGCTGCAGATTGTCTAATGTCTTATCTGCCTTTCATTACAAATGGCCTTGTTTCTTTGTCGGGTCATGATGTTCCAGTGAGAATCCTGCGTGACACGGGAGCAGTTGATTCTTTTATTTTGCAGTCTGTGTTGCCTTTTTCTGAACAATCTTACACTGGAGACAATGTTCTTATTCGTGGCATTGGGATGAGCACTGTATCTGTTCCTCTGCACAAACTTAACATTCAGTCCGATTTTGTGCAGGGAGAAGTGGTTTTGGGCGTTCGTCCAGCTCTGCCTGTGGATGGAGTTCATGTGATCCTGGGAAATGCCATCGCGGGCAAAAGGGTTTGGGCTGGCACGCCTTCACCTATCGTTTCTGTTCCCCAGAGTAATTGTGCTAGTGAACAAGAGTCTTCAAATGCAGTTTGTGTGGTTACCCGATCTATGATTCATTCTGATCAGTGCGCATCTAATGCTGAAGATCAGAAGGAGAGTTCAAAGTCTGTGTTGTGTGTGCCTGATTTGTCCTCTTTGCCTTTTCCTTTGTCAGCTAAGGAGTTGGGTCATGATCAGTCTAAGGATCCGTTGCTGGCTGATTTGATGGCTAATGCACTTTCTTCTACAGATGCACTGAGGGCAGCCCGTGGATATTTCACTGATAACGGAGTTTTGTTTCGTAAATGGGTGCCACAGTGGGATAAGTTTGTGGGAGAAGCTATAATCCAGGTGGTGGTCCCGACTAAACATCGTAACTCAATTTTGCAGGTGGCTCATGATCAGTGTGGTCATGGTGGTGTGCGGAAGACCTATGACCGTATCCTCAGACATTTCTTTTGGCCTCGGGTTAAAAGGGATGTGTCTGCTTACATCAAAACTTGTCACACATGTCAAATAACGAGTAAACCTAATCAAAAGCTTAAGCCGGTTCCATTGCATCCGATTCCTGCTATTGGAGAACCATTTGAGCACCTTGTTATCGACTGCGTAGGTCCTCTTCCTCGATCGAAAAGTGGTAGCAGTTACATATTTTCCATCATGTGCTTGAATACTCGTTACCCCTTTGCGTATCCGTTGCGCACTATTTCGACTAAATCTGTACTTAAAGCCCTGTCTCAGTTTGTGTCCATTTTTGGAATTCCTAGATTTGTGCAGAGTGACAAAGGCTCAAATTTCACTTCTCGTGTTTTTACCGAGGTTTTGAAGCAATTGCATATTAAGCATCTCACGTCGACAGCTTATCATGCTCAGTCTCAGGGCTCTCTTGAGCGCTTTCATCAAACTATGAAGTCGCTCTTGCGCGCTTACAGTGTTCAATTAGATGCGGACTGGGAAGAAGCTCTACCGTGGCTTATGCTGGCAGCTCGCGAGGTTGTCCAAGAGAGTACGGGCTTTAGCCCGAATGACTTAGTTTTCGGACATAAAGTTAAGGGAATTTTGTCCGTATTGAGTGAGGTTGGAAATAAAACTGAACCGCCTAAAAGTATTGAGGCTTATGTGAATAGCTTCAAGGATCGACTGTCTCGAGTGCGTGAAATTGCGAAGCAAAATCTAGAGTGCGTGCAGCGAAAAATGAAGCGCTTATATGACCGCACAGTTGAGCTTCGTTCATTTGAAGAGGGTGATCGTGTTCTTGTGCTTCGCCCATTAGTTGGTTCACCTTTTGAGTCAAAGTTTAATGGTCCATACACTGTATTACGAAAAGTGTCTGATGAAAATTACTTGGTTTCTACTCCGTCTCGTAGGAAGAAGTCCACTCTGTTCCATGTTAATATGATGAAGCCTTACTACGATTCGGTTTGCGTTAAACCTGTTTTAGCTTCTGCCCCAGTGCTTGATTGTGGCCCAGGTAACGAAATTGACGGTGAGCTTGTTTCACCCAGTGATGGAATTTTAAGGGGGCGGTTGACAAATTCGGAATGTTTGGCCCAGCTGGATAACTTGTTTGCATATTTGCCGCCGTCTCAGCGGGCCGAATTGATCCAGCTCATTAGTAAATATCCCGTTCTGTTTGGTGACACCCCATCCCGAACAACATGGAGTGAACACGATATTGATGTAGGTGACTCTGTGCCGATTAAACAACGTTTTTATCGTGTGTCTCCAGATAAACGAAAGCTGATGGAAGCTGAGATTCAGTATATGCTTGAAAATAATATCGCTGTGCCTTCTTCGTCTGAATGGGCCTCTCCATGCATTCTCGTTGACAAACCGGACAAAACGGTTCGGTTCTGCACAGATTTTCGTAAGGTGAACAGTGTCACTAAAAGTGATAGTTTCCCGATACCCCGAATTGAAGATTGCATTGACGAAGTGGGACCAGCTAAATTTGTAACTAAATTGGACCTTTTAAAAGGTTATTGGCAAGTGCCGCTTACAGCTAGAGCACGGGACATCTCGTCTTTTATTACACCATTTGGACTGTATTCTTATACAGTAATGAGTTTCGGGTTACGTAACGCACCAGCAAGTTTTCAGAGACTTATGAATTGCGTAATATCTGGTTTAGATGGATGTGCTGTATATCTTGACGATCTGGTCCTTTGTAGTGATACTTGGGCTTCGCACTTGCAGAAGCTCAAGTCAGTGTTCGATCGCTTGACCGAGGCGCAGCTTACGGTGAACCTGGCAAAGTGTGACTTTGCCAGGGCCACGGTAACGTACCTCGGAAAAATTGTTGGAAACGGCGAAGTGCGTCCAATTCATGCAAAAATCGTGGCTATTCAGCAGTATCCGCCTCCCGCTACAAAAAAAGATTTGCGCCGATTTTTGGGGTTAGTGGGGTTTTATCGGTGCTTCTGCCGAAACTTCTCGACTGTTGTGGCCCCTTTGACCTCTCTTTTAAGGGATGGGGAGAAGTATGTGTGGACATTAAATTGTCAGAGGGCGTTTGAAAATGTTAAGTCTGTTCTATGTTCTGCTCCTGTTTTGGCCGCTCCGCGGTTTGATAAACCTTTTTCGTTACAGGTTGATGCCAGTAACGTCGGGGCTGGCGCTGTGCTAATCCAAACTGATGATCAGGGAGTCTTTCATCCCATTTGTTTCTTTTCAAAGAAATTCTGTTCATATCAGCTGCATTATTCAGTTGTAGAAAAGGAAGCTTTAGCTTTGATTTGGGCTTTACAACATTTCGCTGTGTACATTAATTCTGGTGTAGCATTGACCATCTTCACTGACCATAACCCTTTGACTTTTTTGAATTCTTTGAAATGTCCAAATCAGCGCTTAGTTCGTTGGTCTCTATTTCTACAATCTTATTGTTTAGACATTAGACACATCAAGGGCTCCGATAATGTTGTGGCAGATGCACTGTCCCGTGCTTAATTATGTGATGCTGTGGTGCGTGTTTTTTTTGTTTTTGTTTTTTTTTTTCTTCTCCCTCAATGTGCTCCTAGGTGCTATGGTTGCTGGGTGGACAGGGAAATGGAGAGTTGCTGAGAGGAGATGAGCGCTTGGCCTTGCTTCGAAAACTACGATCCCATGAGGCTCTTCGTTTTCTTTTGAGGGGGGGGCGTGTGACGACTCTGAGCGCTGCTGTTGCTCCTGCGAGCGCCTGTAGGCGTGGCTTTGGCGCCTGTTAAGGCCGCACCTGATTTGCTGCCTTTAAAAAGGCCGGACTTTAACAATATGGCGCGCGTGCTGCTAATGGCTGGTGACTCCAGACGCACGTCTGCCGTTTGCCTTTCGTTATGAGTTGTCTTGTATTTGATTTCTTTTCATACATTCATTCTGCATTATTCTAACATTGCATGCCGACACTGCTTAACACTACTGATCTACTGACTAACCCATACATTGTGGCGGTTGTATATAGTTTTCCTTCTGTTGAAGTAAATTCTTTAATTATTTTGGCAATTTCGTGTCCGTGTCCTCCTTGGTTTTTGTTACGTTCTGAGCCAGGATGTAACAGTGTGTGTGTGTGTGTGTGTGTGTGTGTGTGTGTGTGTGTGTGTCTGTCTTTTAGGGTCGTTAGAGGATGAGGGACATCCCAAGTCAAATGGCTCCAGCGCCACATTGCAGCACAGACACTTGGACAGCCATCATACCCAGGTAAACACACACACACTCACACACACACACACACACACACACACACACACACACACACACACACACATACACACACACAGCCCAGAGTAATCAGGGATAATGGAGGTGAAAGACCTTCCTTTGGAGGGGTTGTGCCCTCCTCGCACCAAAACAAAGCACTCTGCCAAATGAAATGTGACCTATCAAACCAGCAGTGCAGCGGCTCAAGTTCACAGCAGCAAGCGCTTCAGCCTAATGCCCACACACACACACACACACACACACACACACACACACACACACACAGCCTCCCCTTGATGCACCCCAACACCACACACACACTTCCACACACCAACAGGTATAAACACACAGCCTCTGTCATGCTGTCCGTGTGGAGATCAGACGCTGCAGTGCAGTTCTGCTCAACATTGCCCCAAACTGAGTCGCTCATTAAGCTTTTATGGAATTAGGACAGACCTATTTCGAGAGGGTGGAGAACAGCACACACCAATAGTACCCATATTTGGGTTCTAGTGAGAAGGGGGCGGGGAGTGAACGTGTGTGGGTGACCAAACCCAGGGTGCCCTGACCGCTGCATCCCTCTCTGGCATGGAGCGCGGCTGCCAGTAAGCCGTAAGGCGAGGAGCGAGAGCAGGAAACGCCGTCCGGTGGATGGCTCCGGTTTCACAAATGGAGATTCTCTGCACGCTCTGCCAGCAGCGGCATGAAGGATTCCCCATATAATCTCTCCACCGTGCCTGGAACCTGTGGCCTGGCCTATGAAAGCTTAATGAAGATGGAGTTTTCTCCTCTCTCTCTCTCTCTCTCTCTCCCTCTCTCTCTCCCTCTTTTTCTCTCTCTCCCTCTCTCTCCCTCTCTTCCTCTTTTTCTTTTTCTCCCTCTCTCTCCCTCCCTCTTTCTTTATCTCTTTTTCTCTCTCTCCCTCTCTCTCTTTCTAGCCCTCCTCTCTCTGTTTCTCTCTCTGGCTATCTTTTTGCTCTCTCTTTCTCTTTATCTCTCTCTAGCTCACTCTCTCCCTCCTTTCTCATGTTTTTACTCTTCCACTTTCTCCCTTGCTCTCTCACTTGTTTTTTTTTTCTCCATCTCTATTTCTGTCTCTGCCACAGTGTAACAGATAGAGCTTCATAGTCCTGCCCCACTACCACGATGCACACACACACACATACACACACACACACACACACACACACACACAGACGCATGCCTATATACACAGTTACGTATACAGGTTATTCTAAATATTAAAATGAAATAAATAAATAGCCTAATTAATTTGTTATACACAGGAAACGTAAGTCCACAGCAGCCAATCAACAACTAAGCCTTACTGTATCAATGTAACACAGCAGGGTGCAAGATAGCACAACAACCCACTGCGGGCTGGTGACGGCTGCAACATGCACCATATGCTGTAACTGGAATGAATATCCATCTTCAACTATACAAAACAGACATGAGGGAGCTTTTTTTACTCTGCTTATGTGAATGAAAATGAAACTGGATGACACCTAGTTAGTGTAGGTCTCATAAAGGCCTATAATGAGCAAGTGTCCATCAGTGTCCACTGATATCACTCATTTGATCATGTACCACTAGCATTTAGACTCGTAGCTAATCACAGAAACCTCGAGTCAGAGTCACTGAATAGAAAAAAAATCTTGGAGATTACATGCTGGAGCCTCACGCCAAGACTCATACGACACATGTGATATACATCGGGGAAGAGCAGGCCAGGATTTAGCCCTTCATGGAAAACAGACACTGAGCTACCAGTAGTGACCAACACCGCAGGTATGTAGCGTGACACGGATGACAGGTGTCCAGAAGTGTCATCTCCGGGAGACGGATCGAGAGAGACAACGAGGAGACAGGGCTAGTGTGATTAATGGCTGGACAGTGATAACACACACAAACACACACACACACACACACACACACACACACACACACACACACACATACATATGCACACGTGCATATGCTAACATGCAGCTAAGCTTGCTGAAACAAACCCTGTGACCTCAGTAAGACAGAGGGAGAATAGTGGCTATTTGCGGCTAAATAGTCAGTTTTAACTATTGTAATGTTCACTTTGTGTAAGTCGCTTTGGACAAAAGTGTCTGCTAAATACAATAACCATAACCATAACCCTTACAAAGCCGCTAGACACTTCCTTGTGCCATTCCAAAGAGCCATAAAGAGTTTGCTACTGCTGTGCCAATCACTGAGCAACACCTAGTCCTAGAAATGGGCTCCCTTAGCATAGCATGGCTCTCCTAAGGGACCTAAGACCCTGCTAGTCGAGCATCAGAACACGGGATATGCTGTATGCTTTTCCAAATGCATTGGACAGAACCACCATGGCCAGAGATGCATTGGACAGAACCACCATGGCCAGAGATGCATTGCAGGCTGCGATGGTCAGATGTTTCCTGGAAAGATTCCATGATCAGGTTCCACTCCAGTACTGGAGGGGGGCATTTACATACGCCAGGCACTTAGGTGCAGGTCAATTTGGGCATTAACCCGTATCGTTTGCTCTGGGGCAGATATATAGACGCAGATCCAAAGATAGTAGATGATGTGGGTGGCTTCAGACACAGGGGTGGGGGGGGGGTGTTGGGTGGTCAGGTCAGCTATCGCTCTGAGGGCGCTTCTCCGGTGGCCACGTCGCCGAATGTCTCCACCTGATCTACAGTCTCCAAGACCAGCCACCAGCACCATCATTAACCTAATGAAGGGCTGGAGAAAGAGTGGGAGTGAGAGAGGGATTGACAGTTGGTGGACAGATAGGGAGAGAGAGAGTGAGAGAATGAGAAGGAGCCAGTAAAGGAGAAAGAGGGAGAGGGAGAAGAGAGAGGAAACCAGGGGAGAGAAGGGGGGAGTGAGAGAGGTAGAGGGAAATAGAGACAGAGAGGGAGGGAGGGAGGATGAGAGTGGTTGTGTAACCAACTCACCACAGCCACCTTACATAATATCTTTTTCCCCATTTCCCTCTGTGTTGCTCAATGCAAAACTGGTGGGGGCGTGTGTGTGTTTGTGTATGAGGTGGTCATACACAACACCACACCAAAGTTAGAAGTCCCACTTCCACATTTTGATGCTGATTTGCCTCCTGGTTCTGTTTTTCTCATTTCCATACGGCAGTGGCCACTTCCTCATTACAGTAAGAGAGGGCACACACAGCTGCTCGCTCAGCCGACCCCCAGCCCACCCCCACATATATACACACACACTAACAGACACAGACACACACACACACACATTTTTAAAGCCATCTGTCCAGAATTCAGGATGTATAGAAAAAAAGCCCAAGTGTGTTTGTTCCCTTTTCTCAGCACGTTTGTTCTCATTTCTGTGGTGGGCTCGGGCTGGTGTGTGAAGTGTTCCACCGTCGACACCCGACACTCCCTCCGCTCATGGGACACTCAATGCTCAGGGGGGTTTGGGTTACAGGATTGGATTTTGCCCACACACTTACACACACACACACACACACATTCACATACACATACACCCCCCCCCCCCCCCCCTTTACCCCAGCTTAGTCACATGATACGGGGTCAAGGTCATCTGATGGTGCTGATGGTGCGGGGGTTGGGGGGGGGGGTTGAGATAGGACAGGTTGGGACGCGACTGCCGTCGCCTGTGGGTTACGCTCAGGCATTTTGCCTTGCTCTTTAAATAAAGCTTCAATTATTCAAATGGCCTATGAAATATTCACAGGTACAGAATCAGCCCTCCCACTCCTCCATGCGTGGGGGAAGCAATCTACACGGGGGACGCTGAACACTGAAACGGAACGCTAACTCAGCCAACTATATAAACTATACACCGCACACACAAAAACAGCGGCGGGACAACTCGCACCGTAATCAGACTCTGCGCGGCCACGCTATGTAAACTATACAATTACGCAGTCCATACAAGCGCCGGGACAACTTACACTGTAACCAGAATCTAACGCACCAAGCCATGTAAACTATTTAACGGAATAGGACCTGAAGACGGACGTGGTCGATGCAAGAAAAGAAAGAAAAACAAGACAACTCGACTTACAACACCGTCATCATCTTCATGAGGCATGCACTGCATGTTTTCCACGCTAGCTTAACGCTCTTCAGCAAGAGCACATCGTCATTGTTATTCCACTCGGATAAGAGGCCTTTGAAAGTGAGACCTTTTGCACCAGTGATCTGCAAGTGTGGTCTCTCTTTCTTTTTTGAATTTTCCACAGCAAATTCCCCCACTGAAGTACCATTGTCGTCCGTCTTACTTCCCTCCATATAAGGTCAAGTGTTTAGCAGTGGTCCATGTGTGAAGTGTGATGTCTGAACTGACCGTAAAGGCCCCAGAGCTCTGTACAGTATGCCTGTAGGCCTCCTGTCTTCTCCCCCTACCTTGGGCAGCTGGTGCAGAGGTTAACCCATGGAGCGCTATCGATCCATGCATCCGTCTCATTGCGGCACTTAGGAAAAGGAAACAGTCGTTTAATTGAGGGGCTGCAGCCTATCCTAACGTGTATCGACAGATGGCCGAGGTTCTCGTATTCCACGCTCTCATCTGCCACTGTCGGCCGACATCCGCTCGGAAGTTGATTAAGGCTGTTGCGCTAGGGAAACGGCGGAAGGGGCGCGGGAAAATCATTAGTCGTAATTTCCGAGGTGGGTGGGGCAGGTCGGTATCCCTGGGAGACCGTGCGTGTGCGTGAGGCAGCGGGAGCACAATGCGGAGGGTAACATGCGATCCCGTCTTATCTGGACTTTTGATCCTTCTCCAGCTGACTGCTCTCTGGAGGTCCAGAGATGAGCGCTGAGGGGTTGGGAAGTGTGTGTGAGTGTGTGAGTGAGTGTGTGTGAGTGAGTGTGTGTGTTGGGGCGGGGGGGGGGTGACAGAACAAAATGTCCTGTTCTGTACTGCCATGTCGTCCGTCTAATGGAAGATCCTTGCTCCCTCGTCAGCTCCACACCATGAAACAAGCCCCCCCCTCGCCCACCACCGCACCACCACCCTCCACGGCTCTCCCTCCAGCCTGGGAGGTGGGTGTGGAAGGAGCTGCGTTGCCAGAGGGATCACTCTGGACGTGTTGCGCTGCGCGAGGCGCCCTCGGGTACCAAGCGCCTGTCCAAGGCCCTCCACCACTTCACTGAAACATTGATGCATTCAGATGTTCAGATGGCGGAGGCCTTCTGTACTCTCTAGACAGGCGGAGGTGCATAAAGCTGCGGACACACAGTTCAGCGTATGCAGAGAGTGTGCAGGTCAGGCAGGTTCTTTAGGCACTGCATCCCCCAAAACAGTGACAGTCTTAGTTGGCCAGAGGTACTGGAAAAGCCTCAACATTAACTGATATTTACATACAAATCACTTGAGAGTATATTGCACCTTTTTAAAGGCAATTTTTATTACTGACTTAACCCCTCTCCTTCTCTCTCTCTAGCTCTCTCTCTCTCTCTCCCCTCCCCCCTGCTCTCTCTCTCTCTCTCTCTCTCTCTCTCTCTCTCTCTCTCTGCCCCCCCCATCTCTCTGTCACCTGATGTGATGAATTGTTTTTGCCGCAGTGTAATCTTCTTTTTAATGAAGACCATACTCTCTCTCTCCCTCTCTCCCTGTGTTTTTTCTCTGTTTCCCTCTTCTCTTCTTCCAGAGGGGTCAGCTCAACTTCTCCCCCTTCGGTGCTGGGGCAGCCCTGTGAGCCCCCTGGCCAGGGGCAGGGGGGTGGTGCACCGGTGGGGGCTGTAGGGTAAGGGGGTAAGACTGGTTCTCTCCATCTCTCTCCCTCTCTCTCTCCTTGTTGGCTGCCTCTCGCTGCACTGCCCTACACACTCCTTGCTTTAGTTCTTTCGTTCTTTCTTTCTTTTTGAGTCCTGACTCATTCTCTCCCTCTCATCCCTGCGGGGGAAAAAAACAGAGGAAACTGCAGCTCATGCATCTGCACACGTGCAGAGACGCGCCAGCGCGAAACGGGACATTCTTATGGCTAAATTCTGACCCAAGCCAGGGTGAGTGGCTAGTTAGTAGCCCCCGTGATTGGGTCTGCCTTTAGGAAAGCAGCGATACGCTGAATTTATTACGTCATTTTTATGATACATAGCAGTTCATTGTTTCCCATGCAGGTATCACTGTTGTTCATCAGGCGTCAGAATGACCAATTTACATGTATTACTAGGATGATGCAAGGGGCAATGTTGCTGGGCAACCACATAACCAGTTCCATGTGTTCTGATTGGATGATTGATCATGATCATTTGCCTACAGATGATGAAAGTTCTCTTCAAAATGTTTCCTTGAGTGTCAACAGTGACTGCACAGTGTCAGGGCAACAGCTGGCAGCTTATCCACATGTGCGCCATGATTCCTGATTCTTTGTTTATTTAGTTGGTTTGGTTGTTTATGTCAAGTGAGGTTATTACTGTGAATGTAAAGAATGCATGTATGAATAAAAGTAAGAATGCAAAAAGTATGAAAGCAACTAAAGTATGAATGCAACTCCCTGTTGCTATGTGTGTAGTATACTCAAGTACTCAAGGACGTGCTGATTTAGAATAGGAAAAGATCCTCAGAGTTGAAATTTGGCTTTTCTCTAGTCTCGCAAAAAAACAACAACATAAAAACACTTCGAGCTGCAGTTTTTTGCTCTCGTCCTCCAAAGACTTTTCTTTTACTTTATTTGAACCAGCAATCTTTCCATCCATTTTTGGACCCTAACCTCGCACCCCCCCCCCCCCCCCCCCCCCCCCCCCCCACACACACACACACCCACACACCCCAGTCCTTGCCCGCTTGTCGCTGAACCTCATCCCAAAGCTTTCCCTCCCTTTTTTTGCAGTCTTTCATGCTATGAATCCCGCCTTTGAGCACTCCCCCTTCCCATATTCATTTATTTGCACTGGAGACAAAACGCCTTTCTGTGAGCGCCTCCCCATGCTTAGCGCCTTATTGTTGCTGGCTGAATGTTGCCTTATGTGAGGTTAGGGCTCGCTGCCACCACCAGCACGCCAGCCAGCAAGCACCAGCCAGCTCTAAGACCACAAACACACACACACTCTCTCTCTCACTCACAAACTCTCTCACAAACACACATACATACTCACACATACACACACACACACACACACACAGCTGGTGCAGGAGCACCAGAAATACAGAAGCACACACACATGTGCTCTCACCTCTCTTTCATTCTCTCTCTCTCTCTTTCTCTGTCTCTCTTTGTGTGTATCTGTTTCTCTCACCACACATATACTGTATGTAAATAAGATGTTTTTTGCATCCCTTTATCTTTTTATTGCTGAGTGTCCCCGGTGCTTCTGGGCTGGATCATGGTGAGATGGGCCGGCTTGCCTGTCCTCCTGTGCTCTCCCAGATTGCTGTGGAGCAGTCCCACTCATATCTGGCAATGGATTTACCACAGTATCACACACACACACACACACAGATAAAATCTTCACCACTTCTGCTGTCTTGGTGGTCTTGGGAAAATACATCCATAAGCTGTGCGTGTGTGTGTGCATGTATGTGTGTGTGCATGTGTGTGTGTGTGTGCGTGTGTGGATTTAGATGTGTGTGTGTGTTTGTTTGTGGATTTGGATGTGTGTGTGCTTGTGTGTCCAGTATGTCTGTGCATGTGTGTTAGCTGGAAGTAGTTGTCCTGGGTTGGCCTGTCGGCTCTGCTGTGCGTGGCTGGCCTAGGATGGCCTGACCTAGGATGGCCTGACCTGGGCTCTCTATGTCTTAAGCCGTGATCTCTCAGCCTCATCTCACACAGCCCTGACACCCCCCATCGCGACTCTCCACTGGGACAGAAGGTGGACTCAAGTGGCCCTGCCATTCGGAGAAGCCTTATTTCTCTCTCTCTTGTTCTCATGAAAGCCATGCTTGAGGGTGTTCGTGTTTTTGTGTGTGTGTGTGTGTGTGTGTGTGTGTGTGTGTGTGTGTGTTTGCATGCATATGTGAGCATGTGTGTGCATATATGAATTATAGTCAAGCCACAAAAAATGTCAGATATAACACAAGAAAATGTTATGTATGACACACACACACACAAAGATATACCCCCTTCCCCACTCCAACACACATGTACTAACTAACACGCACTCTGTCTTTTAATGTAACCAAACCCCGAAATCCATGGCCTTGTCTCTTTTGTGTATGTGTGTTGTATACGTATGTGTGCATGTGTGTGTTGTATACGTGTGTGTGTGTGTGTGTGTGTGTGTTGTGTATGTATGTGTGTGTGTGTGTGTGTTTGTGTGTGTGTGTGCGTTCATGCACATTCATGCTGTTTGGCCTGCGATCAGAACAGACGCAGCTCATTAAAAAGGCTCCACGTTCCCTCATTGTGTGGCGGAGAAGATCCCAATGAGCTGCTCAATGACCACCCGCTCGGCCGGCTGAGGTGGCCAATTATGCCACGACGCTTGCCAAATTTGTCCTCAAGTTTCGGCGCTCCTCTTGGACCTTGCCCCGCTAATCCTGCATAAACAGCTAGCGGAATCCCGGAATCCAAATAAAGGGATGGGGGGGGGGGGGTTGGATCTCACCATGTCTCTTTCTTTCTTTCTTTCTTTTTACTTTTCTCTATTGCTCTCTCTCTCCCTCTCTTTTTTTCTC
>NC_055958.1:15436071-15438571 GCF_018492685.1 Alosa sapidissima
ATTTGTGGGAGAGGGAGGGAGAGAGAGAGAGAGAGAGAGAGAGAGAGAGAGAGAGAGAGGATGGGGCGGGGGTGGAAAGGGAGAGTGACGGAGAAAAAGAATGAGAGAAAAGGAGAGAGAGAGAGAGAGAGAGATAGAGGGAGGGAGGGAGGGAGGAGGACTCTAAAACAATTGTAAATGTGTCTCTTTGTGCTGCTGAAGCCCTGGCCACCTGCAGTGAGGGAGGCTGCTGAGACTAGGCTCACACACACACACAGAGAGAGAGAGTCTTCTGGGCCTTCCTATCTAACCCAGCCATACGGAGATGAAGGGATGGCAAAGTCTGACCTGTCTTCACTTAATATGGAAGCCCAGACTGGGGGAAAATACAAGACATCTTTTAAATGGTGGGAAACGAGGGATGAGTGTCAATGTTTCAGAGATGCTGTAATGGTAGTAGCAATTCCAGACTACCTACTTAAATGCATTGTATTCAGCATCGTTTCAGCCTAAACAGCTGGACAGTGCGCTTGACCAGTATTGTGGTTTAAAAAATTCAATATAATATGTTGTTTAGAAACAGCAGATGGTCTGCCGGCAGTTTCAGGACACAGAGAGTGACACGTGTACAGTGTACCGTTTCTGAACTGCCACTGCTGCCCTGAACAGGCAGGTCTGGACAGTGATAGGGCGATATAGAACCTGCTTGTGGTGTGTGTCTGTGTGTGTGTGTGTGTGTGTGTGTGTGTGTGTGTGTGTGTGTGTGTGTGTGTGTATGTTGGGGGGAGGGGGGTTGGACAGAGCACAGGACAGGAAAAGGGAGATTGGGTTAGAGGTTAATCAGCTTAAGGGTTCAAATACACGAGGAGGAGCTGTCGTCTGCCTGTCTGTCTGTCTGTGGGCGCTTGGTTGTGTGGGTGGCTGGGTGGGTGTTACAGAGAGAGGGAGAGATGGAGGTGGGGTGTGTGCACAATTGGACAATTTCAAACATATTTTTTGTTAAAAGTTAACGCAGAGGCATTGATTGGTTGTCTTTTATAGTCCGCCATGTAGTAAACATTTGACGAAATCTTACATCCTTCTTGGTGAAGTGTTGGAAATGGTTACTTGCTTTTAGGCCGGAGACTTGTAATGACGTTGACGTTGCCGTGAAATACAATTAGTAATGTATGTGAGAAAAAAATAGAAAATTTTTATGAAATTCTGCACAAAATTGTTTATGGGATAGAGATGTACTGGAATTGATACAGAGAAGGGTCATTCTTATAAGATGCCTCGATGAGCCTCTCACTTCCCGCTCCGCTTTCGAAATTAATGGGCTACGGAAGAGAGCAGGTGGGAATCTGATTAACATCCCAATCCTTCTCCCTCACCCTCTATCACACACACACACATACACACACACACACACTAACTCGCACACATGGAGCCAATCTGGTGGAATGTGATTGCCAGCTATCAGACTGCTCTCATTCATTCTCTCTGCCACCAATCCTCATCTCCTGGACCAATCGGGACGGAGCAGGGCTTTGTCTGTGTGTGTTTGTTTGTGTTTATGTGTCAGTGTGTGTGTGTGTGTGTGTGAGAGAGAGTGTGTACGCATGCGCAGTACTTTGTGTACTGAGCTTTCTCAGAATTCCTTGCACTGCACAATGCTTCTAATCTGGGCGAATGCTGATGTGTGAGTGCAGTCACAAACACACACACACACACATAACACACACACCAACACACGCATGCATACACACACACACAAATGCTCTCTCATACGCGCATACACGCTCACACTCATACACGTCATACACGCACACCCACATGCATCAGTCCACTCAAGCGTCCATCAGCATTGGTCTAATCTAAGGCTAATGCTGCCCGGGGATAATGAAAGATCACATTGACTGTGAGCAGGGCCCCTAAACAAGTTTCCACTTTACACACTGCTGTGTCGTACATACAGGAACCACTCTTTCAGCCAGACTAACGGGTAATCGTTCCTTCCATGCTGAAAATACCGGATATCCTCTTAGGGCCGGATCTGAGTGTGTTGCATGAAATTGATTGCAAAACATGGAGAAAGTGATTGCTGCTCAAATGTGGCAATATTTTTAAGCTGTCCGTGTTGACATTTCTGTTAGAAATTCCATAAAGCACACAGATTTCATTCTCTGCCCTCGGTTTAAACCTTGTCATAGGCTGATTCACTGATACATGCAATGAAAAAAGGCTAAAAAAAAGTTTAAAAAACTCAAATCAATCTTTACTTTTCAATTGCCATCATGTACTGTATTCGATGCTCTAGTCTATCTTCGATTGGTATGAAGAATCTGTAGCCTGGCCAAGGATAAGCTGCTAGCTGCAGTTAAAGATGCACATAGATGAGTCGAGTGTCCATATAGATGAGCGTCCTCGTCTTTGTTTGTGTGTTTATTAATCACAGTGGTGTCCTGCGACCCCTCCTAACCCCCCCACCCCTTCTCCCCTGACCTTCTGGCTGCGGTGACAGGTAAAGAATGACCACTAT
>NC_055958.1:15441071-15453571 GCF_018492685.1 Alosa sapidissima
GTGTGTGAGTGAGAGAGAGAGAGGGAGAGAGAGAGAGTGTGTGTGTGTGTGTGTGTGTGTGTGTGGTCAGCTCCTCCTCTGGTATGGATCAGAGGCAATGGGGGGTCCTGCTTTCTCTCCCGACGCCTCACAGTTTACCAGCTGGAGATGATTTGAATGTGTTTCATTGATTTGTCCTACCCATTGATTGATTCAGCCAAGTGAACAGCTCACGCTTTGCAGATGTGTGTGTGTGTGCGCGCACGCACGTGCCAATATGCGAATATGTTTATCTATGAGAGGGCATGGGTATTGTGCATTGATCCAATCCACACACACACACACACACACACACACGGCAGAAGGTCTGTGTCAGCTTTCGAAAAATCTGTTCACTCAAGAGATGCTCTCCGTCGCTGGATCCACGGCACAGTCAAGTCCCCAGTGGATGGAGTCAACCTTCTGCACAGTTTTATCTTTTATACATCTGATGTCATGGGAGAGAAAAACAAACTGCCTCTTGGTAGATAGGGGTCAAGCTTTTCCCTCCACTATAGAAATGGAACAAAATGAAAAATGGAGCTTAAAAGTATTTTTAGTGTTCATATTCTGTATTCTGGTGAGCTGCTTCAGGAACACATCATTGTTTTGCCTTT
Organism: Alosa sapidissima; assembly: GCF_018492685.1. NCBI lineage: Eukaryota > Metazoa > Chordata > Actinopteri > Clupeiformes > Clupeidae > Alosa > Alosa sapidissima. The sequence goes on from NC_055958.1 coordinate 15,441,707, forward strand.
TTGCCCAGATCCCCTCATTTTTCTGCTTGTGTCAGTTGATGTAGTCCCTGTGCTGCTGCTGCTGCTGCTGCTGTGCCCCATCCATGCTTCCCATTCTCCTGTGGTGGATGTCATGTGATGGAACTAATCAGACATTGACTGAGTTGATGTGGTACTTACGGAACATTTACATTTTCTTGGTTTCCCTTCTGCTCCCACTTTTTTTTCTCCCTCTCTCTCCACCTCTCCCTCTCTCTCTCACCCTCCCTCTCTCTTCTTCTCTCCACCTCTCCTCCCTCTCTCTCTCCCTCTCATTCGCTCTCTCTCTCTCTCATTCTCTCTCTCTCTCTCTCCCCCTCTCAGCTGCTGCAGAGGCTGCGTGCATGTGAGGAGGATAGCGCCGCCCTACAGGACCTGCTGCTGTGGCGCCGGGCGCTCTGCGAGTCTCGGCCGGACTGGCAGCACCTGCTGCATCCCCACACGTCCCCCACCATCCTGCTCAAGAACAAGGCTCACATGAGCAAGAAGGCCTCACCCTAGTGGCCCCAAACAGACACCACACACACACACACACACACACACACACACACAAACACACAAACACACACACTCCACATACAGACATACATCCGCCCAGGACTGATTGCTATTGGCCCATCCTCACATGCTCCCGCCTACCTCCTGCAGGTCTAGTTTGGGGATTGATCAATCATTCAGATGTGGGCGGGGTGGAATGTGGGGGCGGGGTCAGGTGATCTGGCTGGACTACTGGGTGAAAAGAAAGAGAGAGGGACACAAAGACTCTCTTTCCTTCTCTGTCTCTTTCTCTCTCACTCCTATCACTCCATTCTCCCCATATGTTTGTTCCTATTATGTTTGAAAGACACAGATGAGAAAAGGTGTGTGGTGTGTGTGTGTGTGTGTGTGAGGGGTGGAGGGGGTGGTAGTCTCTCCAACCGCACCTACGGCTGAGTGGGACCAAAAACAGCATGGCGCCTTGGAAGGCCCACCACTGCCAGGCCTCCATGCCCAGGGATGGAGCTTCGTCACTGGGCTGAACCCCCTGCTTGACTGGAGCTCTCTCCCACAGACCAAACCATCATTTCATATGAGCGCCTTGGGGGGGGGGGGTCAAAGGAGCATCCTTCTCACCTTAAGAGTCATCATCATCAGCACATACCTCCTGCATCCAGTGTTCCTCTCTGTTGCTGTCTTCAGGAGTTAGTGGTCAGTGTTCGAGAGCTTGTGACCGTAACTGGTGCTGAATTACGCCGAGATGTTAGTGTGACGGGCATCTTTGAAGTTTACAAAAACATGAAAGAAAAGCAAACAGGAACATTTACATGATATTTGTTGTGGGCAGATGTTGTGTCCTCTGACATCTGGTGTGCTCAAGCTTTGTTTTTATTATTGTTATTACTATTATTGTTTGTGTGATTGTTTTTATGTATTTATGTTTTTGGTTTATTTGCTTCCAAGCGATGACTCTTCTTCAGGTTAAAACATGCGACGCAGCTTCGCTTTCAGGCTTTCCGCTGGTGCTTATATGACCATCTGACTGGTCTGATTCGTTACCCTGACAACCCCTCCTCTGGTTCCCCCAACACACACCGTTCGTTTCAGGGAAACTTCAGAGAATACCACAAGGTGCACTTTAAATACTTTGCGTGCCACCAACCAACCAACACCACCACCAGCAGGACCCTCTTCATGCCTAGCCAACATCACGCAGCAGAAGTGTAGCTCAGCACATATGCATGCACACACATACACACACACACACACACACACACACACACACACACACACACACACACACACTCACAGAGCCAGAGCCAGACACACCCCTGCAGATATGTATTCATTGCTAGTTAGCCTCTAAAGATGCAAGTGAATAGCTTTTAGCTTTTAGCTCATTAGCTTTTAGCTTTAGCGTGTGAAAAGGCCCATTGAGCAGCAGTGAGTAGAGTCCTAGCTTTGTCCACTATTGTCCACATGCTACAGGTGCATGGGCCATCCCACACAGTTGCTTTCCCAGCACTAAATACACACCAACAAGTTATTCTTTCAAGTGGCAAAAGACAAAAATACATAAGACACTGCACATGCAGGCATACATACAAATCAAACACCTTCGACTTCAGATGATGACCAAGCTCAAGTGTACAGACAATATCCCTCACTGTCAGTTCTAAACCTGTGGAACTCTTCAAGTTTTTGTTTTTGTTGTTGTTGTTCAGTATACAAAAAAGTTTGCCTGTCTGAAAAGAAGAGACGAAAAGAGAATATGCATAAAAAAACAAGACAAGATTCTTTCATCTAGTTCATCCAGAGTCTATAGGCACATAAGACAAGAAATATTTAGACTTTCCTTTGCGATTGACTCTTGTGGAAGGCCCTGTCAAAACCCACTCATGGAGAGCCACCAGGAGTCCACTGGATCAGTATCCCACAAGGACTCACCCAATCCTGGGTAGCTACAGCTCGTTCCAGGGGTTGCACTTCTGGAGCTCATGGCAGGAGTGTGAATTCTGCATAGAGCAATGGGATCAGTGGAAGAACAATTGGAAGGCTCGAGGTTTATCAACCGAAGGGGAGTGGAGTGAGGAGGACAGTATCAATGGACGATCTGCCATGAATGCAAGGACATAGAATGAATGTGAGGGCTTACTGCAATGATAGAAAGGGTGCATTAACTGCAAGGGGTGTATTTTTGAAATGTGAATGTTCTCTTTTATCTTTTTTCAGGGGGTGGGGTCTGTAATGAAACTGAACGAATGAATGATTTTCAGTCAATGAATGATTGAATCCCAACCCCTAGCAGTTTGTCTTTTAATGTTCACAGAACGTTTTTTGTCTCTCTCTCTCTCGTTTTAACGTTCCAGCTTTGAAGAGAAAAATGTCAACTTCAGTTGCACATCATTGCTATGAGTCAGAAAAAAAAAACACTTCTGTTTCACTGAAAGGAAACACTGTCTCTGTTTTGCAATACATTGCAAATGCACCTTGATGAAAAGTACATATTAACATTAGACTGCTGTGACACCCACATTACTGAGTCATGTGAGTGGAATAAGGAAGTTGAGTACAATGGGGATGGAGATTCACCATCTGGCCACACACAGTGTCACTATATGTGTATTACGTATCTCTGTTCTTCTTGCCATAGACTTCCTGTAAACATATCAGTAGTTTACAGTTGCCATGGGTTTTTTGATAGATCAACAACCCTTGTCCTTACTCCCACTGCTCACATGATTGAGATAGTGTATGGCCAGTTACTGAACAGTGCGGCGCACACGCATCAAATGGCATAACCCCCAGACCGGAAGTGATGTCATCTACATCTGCATCTCGGGCGCTTGTCTTAGTTGTCTTCCCCGGTGCTGTTGACTGTGACAGTGTCGATTCCCACAGGAGGTTGGCTCCTAATGGCGGAGCTGCAGCTCTCCAGTCTGAAGTGCCCTCGGCATCTCCTGCTGGGTTTGTTTGCGTCAGCGCCGCTGATTTTCCTGAGATGGGAATCAATCCCTCGCCAATACTCATCTAAACGGCTCATTGGCTGGAGAAGGTGTGTAATAAGCATGTTGCACATGCACGGTGAAAGATGCCATTCTACACTCAGACCCCTGAGACCCAGGTTAATCGTAATTTACACTTAAAACCAGCTCGACCTTGAGCACAAGCGTGACGTGGGCAGAGCAGAACAAGTGTTGGACACAGTTCAGGCTCAAGAACGCACACACATGACCATGTGCTCCACTTCAACTGCTAGTATTTACAAGCCCTTTATTCCAGTGCTATCAGCACAGACCTCTAAGCACACCTGCTAGCGCCAGCATTCATTTGTAAAGGGTTTATAGACAGTTGGCCCTGTGTGACAGAATATTATATTTGATGATCAGTACAATACAATACTGTGGTGACTGTGATAAATAGCACAAATTGGCCCGTTTGACCTGTAATTCTTCAGGTAAAAGGGGCACTTCTACTCCCACTATATTTAAAGTGCACCCTCTTGTAAAACAGGGTTATGGTGGGTAATGTAAGTAACATTCTTTTGCAAAGGGAAAAAAAGTACAATTTATTTAGAATATTCTACAAATTAAAAACAGTGAAAGTGTTGGTTTTTGGTATTGTAAGCATAAGAGAGAACAAATATTGGTCAGAAAAAAAAAGATATGTAAATGGATTTTATTTGTCTCATCCTTAAAGAAAGATACATGCTTCTGTAGTGCATGAGAGCGTTCTGTCAGTCCTCTCCACCTCTCTCTTTCTCTCGCTCTCTCTCTCTTTCTGTGCAATCCTCATGTTCCGTTGTGCTATTCAGTAGAAGTATTTGGGCATTCTACCCCATATGCTTTTCCATTGCTATCGGTGCTGTTTAACTTCCCCCCCCCCCCCCCCCGTCAGTCCTCCTCCACCAAGAGCGACATTTTTTAAAGTCCCCAGGGGGGCATGTGGCAAGACCACCTCGAGTTCCACCCACACTGCCCATCCTCTCTCCTCAGATAAGATGACTTATCTTAACTGGAGTTTTGTCCAAAGTGAGAGGATTGTAGTTGTCACCCTTGGTGGTCTTTGGTGAAGTCAGTGGATGAGTAGATGAATAGAATAGTAGAATCGTATGAGCAAGACTTGTAGCCATTTCTACCAACGCGCCTCTCACCAACTGAGGGGTCTTCTCGCCACCCCCAACCCCTCCCCCCCTGCTCCCAAAAGAGTCTCTTGGAGACATTTTGTATGCTGTATCTGCCATGATGGATGTTGCCTTTCATAGTGATGTTTTTAAGTTCCTTTTTATTTCTTCATTTTATTATTATTATTATTATTTTTTATTTTATTTTTTTGTAAATTATATAGAAATACTCATAACTTCCATGCAAACGTGTTTGTTTGGGGGTGGTCGGCGGGTGAAGGGAATGGGGGAAATGATATGTATGTGACATATTTTCTTTTAAAATGTTTTATAGATACCTGTACAGCAATAAAGCACAACTGTGTCAGTCTCTTGTCTGTGGTGTGGTTCACTGAAGCAGAGCGAGGCTGATCCTCTTAACAGATTAACACAAGGGTCCTTTTCCCTCAGCTTGGCATCCGCTGATTGGAGTCCAGCCATGCAGTGGCATCATATGTGCTTAATGTACTCCGCAAACAACTCCTCCACTTCTGCTCACATCGCCAAGGAACTTAGTTAGGGGAGCCAGTGGTGGATGGACAAAGTTAGTCGTCGATTACTTATGAGTGGAATGGGGCAGGTCATTGTGTGTGGCAGATGTGGCTGACTGGATATACTGATGAGGAAACCAGTGCAGGGCTGTTTGTTCTCCTTTTTCCATTGGAGACATAAAAATTATGATTTATATGGAGCGCTATTTTTGGTCCCAATGTCACTGTTTAAAGGCTGATTTATTTTACCCGAATTCAGCTGTTGCCTAATTGCCTTGTTCCAGTAATGTGTCCAAGACCATCAATCCAGGATCTCTGAGTAAAATGCAGTCACAAGACATAAACATTTACCACAGCACTTTCAATATTGCATGGTGGTTGAGATCAAATTTTAAACAACACATTTTTTATTTAGGATAAATAGGATAAATATTTAGGATCAGGATTTAAACAACACATTTGGAACTACAGTTGTACACTCCAAGATTCTTAACGCTCAGTATAGTGTGTAAGGGTCTAAGCCAATCCATTTGAAAATCCTCTTCAATGATTGCCGGCCTCATTCCATTTGCATACTTGATTTGACCTTCATCCCCCCTTTGCGACTGCTCGCTATATACACCTTCTGTAAGTCAACCTCATTAACCGCCATCCCCTTGCCATTGCTTATTCCTCGTCGTATTACTCAGTCTCAAATCCTCTGGCACACGAATATAAGAGCATATTGTTTTGTTCTTAAGATACAGAGCTGTAGGTCAGTCATCTACCTCTACCCCAGTAACCCTGTTTAAGACAGACAGTCGGTGTTATTTCGTCATATGCTCAACGCTTGCAGGAGTTCCATACACAAGTGTACTGTCTGGCAGAGATGTCCTAATGCCACACACAGCCTTTTACACACATGTAGGCTAGTGGAGCATGTATTGTGTATTCCCTAATGGTTGGAACCTTGGGCTTGAAATTCAAAAATATCATAATGATTGTTGAGGTTCTTAGAGACCATTGCCATTCAGAAAGTGGAAGCCCACCACATACTCACGTGTTAGACTAATTAGAAGTATTCATCATGCATTGTTCTTACTGTAATGTTAGCAAAAGAGGGAAAGGTGTGTATGTGTATTAATTAACCCAAGGTCTCAGAAACCGAGCCTGCTTACTGGAAAGGGAGAGTCCTTTCCCTTGCAGTGTACTGCAAGTATGGTGAAGGGACTTAATATTGCAAGCAGAGTACTGTATGTTTGATGTATGTGAGTGATGACAGGGGGTCATGAGTGCTGAGGAGTGAATGAGTGCAAAGTCAGTATAGTGTGAGTTCAGAGTTGGGAAATGTTTGAGAGTGCTGAGGAGTGAATGTGTGCAAAGTCAGTATAGTGTGAGTTCAGAGTTCGGATGGCCTGGGGATAAAAACTTCTCCTGAGTCTCTCAGTTCTGGCTTTGTGACTACATAGGCGTCTTCTTGATTTCAGCGGTAGGAATAATCCATTGTTAGGATGAGAAGAGTCCTTCAGAATCTTTTGGGCTCTTAGGAGTACTCTTCTGGAATAGACATCTTGTAGAGCTGGGAGTTGAGTTCTTATAGTACTTTCAGCTGAGCGCACTACTCTCTGCAGAGTACTACAATCTCTAACTGTGGAGTTCCCATACCAGGTGATGATGCTACCAGTTAGAACACTCTCAACCGCTGAAGTGTAGAAGGCCTTCATGATGGATGTAGAAACTTTGAATTTCCTTAGCTGACGAAGGAAGTAGAGTCGTTGTCTGGACTTCTTCAGAACATATTGAGTGTTAACAGTCCATGTTAAGTCTTCAGTAATGTGGACACCAAGGTATTTAAAATTTGTGACTCTCTCTACAGGTTGCCCGCTGATCATTAGTGTGGTGTAACTGTAGTTCTGCTGCTGCCTTCTGTAATCCACTACCATTTCCTTGGTTTTATTGATATTCAGTGTCAAGCTGTTAGATTGACACCACTGTGCCACCTCATCATCCTGATCCAAGTAGAGCTGTTCATTGTTGTTACTAATCAGGCCCAAGATCACTGTGTCATCTGCAAACTTGATGATGGAGGTATGACTACTGTTGGCTTTGCAGTCATGTGTGTAGATGTTGTACAGCAGTGGATGGTTAATGTGTCAGATGTCAGACCCCCCACTCTAACCACTTGTGAACGGTTGGTGAGAAAGTCAAATATCCAGTGACACAGGGTGGTGTTCAGTCCTAAGGCCTTCATCTTTGTGACCAAGGTGAGAGGTACTATCGTGTTGAATGCTGAACTAAAGTCAATGAACAGCATCCTCACATAATTCCCATTCCCCTCCTCCAGGTGAGTTAAGGTGGTGTGCATGAGGTTTGAGATGGCATCCTCTGTAGACCTGTTGGCTCTGTAAGCAAATTGGAGGGGGTCGAAGGAGGCAGGGAGGGATGAGCAGATAATGTTTTTCACAAGCTTCTCAAAACACTTCAACACTGTAGACGTCAGGGCTACTGGGCGGTAGTCATTCAGACATGATGGACTTTTGTTTTTCGGTACTGGAACAATAACAGACTGCTTGAGGCAAATAGGAACTGTCTCTTGAGCCAATGATGTGTTAAAGATATAAGTGAACACAGGGGCTAACTGAGCAGCGCAGGATTTCAAAACCCTGTTAGAAATTCCATCCGGTCCAGCAGCTTTTCTACAATTAACCCTCCTAAAGGCATTGCTCACATCGACCTCAGAGACACAGAAAGGTGCATCCTCATTTGCTTCACATTGCAGCATAGTGCAAGATAGTCTGTGTTTTTCATGTCAAAGCGAGCATAAAAAGCATTAAGTTCATCAGGGAGGGCTTTACTCACATTCATCATAGGAGGGGACTTTATTTCAAAGCCAGTGATGGTTCGGAGTCCTTTCCACACTTGTGCTGGATCACCCTCCAAGAAATCAGCTTAAACTTTGTCTCTATAGTGCCGCTTACCATCTTTAATAGCTCTACATAAACTATATGATGCTGCTTTGTAATCCGTCATATCCCCTGAAATAAGCCCAGCATTATAAGTGATGGTGCGTGTCTTTAATGCCATTCTCACTTCTCTATCCACCCATGGCTTCTGGTTAGGGAAGCTTCGGATCTTTACAGTTGGGATGATGGAATCAGTTAGCATATTGATGTAACTCAATGATACTTCCGTAAACTCATTGATGTCAGCAGAGTTCATCTTGAACATCTCCCAGTCAACATCTCCCTGTCTTAAAGTCTTTCCAATAGGTGGAGCCTATATGCTCACATGCATACACTGGGAATAAGATCAGGTCAACCACCATCAAACCACTTTTCTCATATTCTAACTGGTTCCATATGGTTATATATTTTGTCACAATTTGGCAATGATTATTAATGTGTTGAATTAATGTAGTTGTATTTGTGTAGTTGTGAGCAATTGTGAATAATGGCCCCATGAATTACTAATAAGTTTGATGACGTACTTTATGTGCATATAATACATTATGTATATGGAGCTATGGGTTTGATTTGTTTGTTGATTAGCTTAGCACTGCAAGCCACTTGACTGCAGCACCTGCACCTAAGGACTTGAATGCATTTAGCATGGATGAGGCTGATAAATAACTGCTGATTTAGTAGTAGGCTGTTGTGTCTCGTGTGTGTGTGTGTGTGTGTGTGTGTGTGTGTGTGTGTGTGTGTGTGTGTGTGCGTGTGCGTGTGTGCGTGTGCGTGTGTGTGCGTGTGCGTGTGTGTGCGTGCGTGCGTGCGTGCGTGCGTGCGTGCGCGTTTGTGCATGCATGCGTGTGTCAGAGAGAGAGATTGTTGTTTAGATGGTTGTCTAGCACACCCCGGTTTCACAGTTGCCGGAATGGCGGGAACAGAAAAAAAAGTGTAAAAGCTGTCATGCACCTGAGATTTTCTTCCTGATTTCCAGCGTGTGCCCTGAGGACCTCTGGAAGGTGCGGCCCCTGGCCGGGGCTTGTCATACAAGACCGTCCTGATTGATCTCAGACCAAAGGTGACTCAGGAACCGAGTATTCTGATTGGCTGTTTTGGTTAAATATTTCAATATATATTTAAATATAAATGTTTATAGTTAACAACTATTAGCCAGAGTCACAGTCACAGACTGCACCTTATAACTCACTGACTCCCAGCAGTGCACGAACACTGCTACTATGACTATAGATAATCTGCAAAGTTGATCAGGCATTATCCAATGATACCAATTTGATGAATAGTTATTTATAAGTTGCGCAATTTTTAATTGCTTTTAAATTCCTCTGAAGCATCGAAGTGGAATGTGTTTACAAATTATGTGGAATGTAAACTTTGTTTTTCCCGTACAAACATTCAGTACGGAATGTCACTTAGCCGTATGGAATTAGCTAGGGAATGTTCCTCAATGGTATGAGATGTTTTGGTGTGGGTGTTTAGCAGAAGAATGTTGAAAATCTGGATCAGGAATTCTTCACACAAGTCAAAGTAGGCTAATCGCTTGCAATCTTTCCTATTGACAACAAACAAGTGCAGTAGGCTTGTTAATATGGCCACATTGGATGAATTTGATCAGAGAATGAGTGACAAACCTGCTAGGCAAATTTCAACAACTGATAAGAGTTTGTGACTTCTGACGAAATAATGTGACCTCTGTATGTACAATTTGCATATTGGTGAGAATGTGCCTGGGTGTGCCCACCTGGGTGTGGTGTGGGGTAATAATGTGTACACAGGAAGTGTGTATAGTCTGTTCATGTGTGTGTGTCTCTTTGTCCTGTGTACTTGTTTATTGAAATTATGATGTTATCACTATGTGGGAAACATATTATTGGTCGCAGTCTCAATAGGAACACAGCACACTGGCTCCTGTGATTTGACCCCCACGCCACCACTGCACACACACACACACACACACACCAGTCATTTATCCACAGAGACATCTGGATGACTTTATAGCACTTGACCTGCTGGGATGATTTCATGATGTGAAGTTGCGACTGTGCTTCTGCCAAGCTGCACAATTGAATTCATTCTGATTATTTCATTGAATAATTGAATTTGGACTGTTTGTTTCCCTTCACACACACACACACACACACACACACACACACACACTCACACTTACCCCCCTCGCTGCACTGTCTCTTTGTGTTTGGGCTTTCTAAATTGAGTGTGCTCTTTCCCGAGTGGCTCGGCAGCGGTCTAATTTGATCAGAGGTGGCTGGTGAATAGACAGCACTGACCAGGGCCAGTGTGGTCGGATCACTGTCTGGCATAAATGATGATCTCTAGGAGACCTGTGTGTGCATGTGTTTGTGTGTGTGTGTGTGTGTATTTAAGTGTGTTACACGTGTGTGTGTGTGTGTATTTGTGCATAGATGTGCATGGATGTACACATGTTCATGTGGGTTGTTTGTGTGTGTGTGTGTTACGTGTGTCTGTATTTGTGCATGGATCCACGTGTGCGTGTTTATTGTTTGACATTGTCTTTGTCTGTGTATGTGTGTGTGTGTGTGTGTGTGTGTGTGTGTGTGTGTGAGAGAGAGAGAAAGATTTGTGTGTGAGAGGAGTATGTACTGTATTTCATGGTGTTATTCTCATCTGTGTGTACATGTCTGTGTGGTCAGAGGGTGGGTCACTGTACTTATTGGCTCTGATTTTGTTTTCTCTTCTGTGGAACTGAGCGACTCATCACCTCGTCCAGTCAAGCGCTGGCATGGCACATATGACGGAGATAAGGAGATACACAATGTGTCATTCTTATCACGTCATTATGTTCGACACGTTCCCAAATTCTCTGGAATTGTTTGTCACTAGCAGATGTGCCGAGAAATATACTGCTGTGCCAAAGTCTCCCACATCTGTCTTTGGCACCCCACATAGCACAGTTGCCCCCAGAGGGTTCGAGTCATGCCCGGCCTCGGGCTCTGACAACTATACTGACGCAAAACAAACCGAGTCACTCCTTATCCTCCGATTTGACCTGCTTTTACTGTAATAATGACGCCTGGACACTATGAGCATTAATCTCAACAAAACTCTTGGGACTGAGCTGCAAGAACAGGAAATGTGCATTTGTGATTTGAGAGGGTGTGTTCTGGATATTGCCGCTAACTAATCTTTATCAAGAGTCTCTCAGTTGTAGCACAGATAAGCCTACAGTAGAGGTTCTGTTGTGAATTATTACACAATTATCCTCTCTCTCTCTCTCTCTCATTTTGTGTGTAGTCAGCAGTAGTGTTGGAGTACATGTGGGAGACAGAGAGACGAGACACAGCTCAGATCTGACCTCTGCATCTTCCCTGCAGGGCGGTGGCTAACAGCAGCTCTGACTGACAGATGTGGTCATGTGACCATGTGTGTGTGTGTGTGTGTGTGTGTGTGTGTTTGTGTGTGTGTGTGTGTGTGTGTGTGTGTGTGTGTGTGTGTGTGTGTGTGTGTGTGTGTATGTGTGTGTGTGTGTGTGTGTGTGTGTGTCCAGGCCCTACAGTGTCACATGCAGCAGGGCAGGCCTTCCGAGGAGCCCCTGCGTGGGAAGGTGTCACTGGGCACAGGGCAGGATGGGAAATGAAGTCTCTTCATCCATCACTCCTACCGTTACCCCTACTCAGTTATCATGGTGATGGTGGTGGTGATGATGATGACAATGATGATTCATTGTTGCTGAGGATGTATACTGCAAGAAAGATTATAGCTCTAGAGGCAGTTGAGTCACTGTATGGAGACAGTGACA
>NC_055958.1:15458571-15493571 GCF_018492685.1 Alosa sapidissima
TATGTTTGCAGCGGTAATTACATGAAAATATTTTACCGTAGAACTTTGGGAAATCCCATTCAAGCCAATAGAGCGTTCTACTTGCCTTATGAAGGGCCGTGTAATTAATATATAATATTGCTTTGTGACTGTGACTGGCTATGGAGAGATGTGTGAATAGTACTCACCTTGAGCTTGCATATGCCTATATATGTTCATGGACATATTTGCGTATGTGCTCTTGTGTAGGTGTAAGTGTGAGAGAGAGAGAGAGAGAAAGAAAGAGAGAGAGAGTATGCATTGTTGTGTGTATAATTTTAGATGGAGGTTTATGCAGTCTACTCCTGCGCCATTGGTCAAATCAATAAGATTTGTTTCCGTTGTTCCGGTGCCTTCCGGCGTTCACCACCCACACCACTCCACGCTAGTTAGCCACAAGACATCCCCTCATACAACAACCAAGGCAGAGTAACGTAGGGCCACAGTCATTCTACTCTTTTAACAGCAAAGCTGCATTTCAGTTGCTTTTTCCCCACTGCAGTCTGATTGTAAACTAGATGTACCGCAGAGCGGTACAAAATATGACCGCCGCCCAGTCCAGCACATTTTTTCCACAAAAAGAAATCACGCTTAAGGCCTATATGATTCTAACTGTCTCACTAAATTGCATTATCCACACTCAATTCTCACTGGTATCTTTTTATACATTTTATCATTTTATACAACCCCACCTCCATCTTGCCTGTTCATAATTCTGAGAAATTCTTGATTGTTTGTGTTATGTTATGTGTGTGTGTGTGTGTGTGTGTGTGTGTGTGTGTGTGTGTGTGTGTGTGTGTGTGTGTGTGTGTGTGTGCGTGCTTGTGTGTGTGCCTGCGTATGTGCCTGTGCATGCAAGCGTACATATGTCTACTGTGTGAGTATGTGTCATACGTATGATTACTGTGAATGTATGTGTGTGTGTGTGTGTATCTGTTTGTGCACATGTGTGCACATGAAATGGGTTAACATGACCCCTGGAGGCAAACATACGGAAAAAAATGGTCATCCTAGGCCCTACAGTTCTCAAGATATTCACAGAGAACTGTGTCTGGCCTACCCTCCTTTCGGGGGGTCCAGTCACGTGGGGGGGCTACACATCAAAACGAAAAATGACGGTTCCATGCTATCCATGTGGGGGTACATGCCCACCAAGTTTTGTGTACCCCGGTCTTTCAGTGTCCCGGGAATCATTGACGGAAATTTGGGCATGCGAAAAAGAAAAAACAAAAAAAAATCTGAATCGCGGCGGTCATAATAAGGTTCACTTGTGGAGGTAATTCACATTGAAGTTCCCCTCCTGGTCTCTCTGTTCATTTTTATGGCACCTGCCCCTGCTGTCTCTCTGGACTCTATATAAGGTGAGTTTGGCAAGCAAGAGTGCCACAAGGATGCCGTGTGTGTGTGTGCATGTGTGTGTGTGTGTGTGTGTGTGTGTGTGCGCGTGCGCGTGTGCGTGTCCGAGTGCGCGTTTGTGTGTGTTTGTTTGTTTGTCAGGGCTAGCGGACAACGGCACCAAGAGGTGCGAGGTGTCAGCATTCTTGGGCCTGGCACTCGGAGACAGATGGCAGGCAGCCGAGCGCTATGCTATGCTATGCTATGCTATGCTTCGCTCCAGCACATGACCCAGTTCCCACACGGGGAGGGAATGTGCCTGGAAGGCGTCTCAAATAACAACAAGAACTGTCAAATAAAAATAAATACTTGTTTTTCTTTTTTTTTTTGCGATTTCCAAAAAGTCCTCAAAGCCAAGGTAACATTTATGTTATGAGCCCGAGCACAGCTGTCCATGTGTTTGTGCAGACGGTGATGTGAGACCTGACGCAGGCTAGAATGGAGCACCTGCAGTTTATTGTGGCTTCAGACTCCATTCCTTTCACTGGGGTCGAGGTGTACGTCCTAGAGTCTTACGATGGCAAATGATTTAGGTTATGGGCCCTGAGAGATGTTGGTGGTCTTAACTGGTGTTGACCGGTTTGCTTTAGTACGGTGCAAGACAGAAAAAGCAAAGTAGCAGCTGCTACAGTATGTAAAAATCTTTGGAGTATTTTGTAACAGAATTCCACTAACTGGTACGTGTACGTGTGCGTGTGCGTGTACGTGTGCGTGTGTCTGTGTCTGTGTCTGTGCGTGTGTGTCTGTGACTGTGCGTGTCCGTGTATGTGTGTCTGTGCGCGTGTGTGCGCGTGTGTGCATGTGTGTGTGTGTGTGTGTGTGTGTGTGTTTGTGTGTGTGTGTGTGTGTGTGTGTGTGTGTGTGTGTGTGTGTGTGTGTGTGTGTGTGTGTGTGTGTGTGTTTGTATGTGTGTGAATGTGTGTGTGTGAGTGTGTGTACGTGTATGTGCACGCGCGTGTGCATTTGTTTGTGTGTGTTGTGTGTGTTTGTGTGTGTAACAGCATGTGTGTGTGTGTGTGTGTGTGTGTGTGTGTGTGTGTGTGTGTGTGTGTGTGTGTGTGTGTGTGTGTGTGCGTAGCTGAGTGAGCACAGTTGCCATTAGGAGTGGGGTAATAACACAGTGGGGCAGAGGTCACAGGAAATACTCCTCAACCCGATTGTTCCACCGCCCTGTGATTACTGCTGTAAGGAGACCAGTAAACACCAATGACCCTGCCGCAAAACGTACACACACACACACACACACTCTCTCTCTCTCTCTCTCTCTCTCTCTCTCTCACACACACACACACACACACACTCTCTCTCTCTCTCTCTCTCACGCACACACACACTCTGTGTGCGTGAGAGAGAGAGAGAGATCCATTGCCAGCCACCTTTGCTCGTAGATCACTTCCAGGACTCAATCTAGCACGGCATGTTCAGTAAATGTCCATCTGAGTCATTCCCAATAAAGGAGGCAGTTTATAAAGGTGTCTCCCTTTAGAGAGAGTGTCATGAACACGCCAGGTCCACCACCACCACCACCACCACCAGGCCACCCCACCGTCCAGCACGTGCAGCAGTTACTCCTGGACAGGATGTGGGCCACACACTTATGGTTATGGCTATTGATCCTTTCTGGTTTGATTTCTCTTTTGTTTCTTCTGCTGTCTCTCTTAGCTCTCCATTCCCTCCAACTGTCAAAGCCACCCCCCCCCCCCCCTCTCTCTCTCTCTCTCTCTCTCTCTCTCTCTATCATTCCTCTTCCGCTCCCTTTGTGATTTCCCTTCCAGACACAGAGCAGATCGGAGCGCTCCCAAATTGGATTAGCTCTGAAGGTTTCCTTGAACAGGCGTGCTGCCCATCAGTGAGATGTCTGGGAGCTCATTCACAGAGAAGACAAAGAATGAGATGGGGGCAATGATTAGAGACATGGACAGCGAGAAAGAAAGAAAGAAAGAAAGAAGCCAGACGCAGAGAGGAGGGAGGAGGGGGAAACACATACAAGCACACACACAACCTTGAACAGAACAAGATCGATGTAGATTCTGAATAGCATAGACATCCACATCCAAGTGAGAGTATCTAGGTAGGGACCTTTAGTGCTCATCATACTTTCTCTACAGTAATAGCAAACCTATTGTGTGATCAGAATGATAGATAAGATCAATAAGATCAATAAGATAGATATTTCATGGACAGAATTAGTTTTGTCTATAGAAACAAATTAATTTCGTCCAGTCGTTTATTCACAAGGTGCATGTGAACAATCGAACAAACAAAGGAATGTTGTTTCTTCAACATTTCAACACTTTTTTCGTTTTGATCTGTAGGTACACTTACTAATGTAAAGGCATAAAGGCATTATGGCATTATGGTGTTACATGGCTTTTTGATAGATTGATGCCTGTTATAGCACAGAATGTGTCCTCTATGTGAAAGGTTTGTTACATTTGCCGCCCCCAGGCACTAACACCCTGACCTGCGTTTGTCCCTTCCCCTCAGCCTGACATGTGTTTGTCCCTTCCCCTCAGCCTGACCTGTGTTTGTCTCTTCCCCTGAGCCTGACCTGTGTTTGTCCCTTCCCCTGAGCTTGACCACTGTGCTAAGCAGCACAACATGGCCCTCTGCCCCAACACACCACACTACAGCCACCTGCTGCACTTGAGACTACACACGGCCCATTAAGCACACTGCAGTAGGAAGCAGCAGGTGAGAACACAGCAGGTTTCACTCCGACTCTGTTTCACCTCTGGGCTTTGGAATACAGAAGTACAGAACTAATAGTGTACACATAGTCCCCTTCTACAATAACACTAAAGAAGAGCTTTTTTAGTGCACTTGTTTCTGTCCTTCAAGCAAGCCACACTATACTGTATGCAAGCCACACTATACTATACTGTATGCAAGCCACACTATACTGTATGCAAGGTCCTTTTTTATTATTTTTGCTTGGGTACACAAATGAACGGCGGAGTGTAGTGTCCCAAAACACATATTGTACACACATACTGCCAACACATGCAGTAGCAATACTGAACAGCAATGAGTATACAGGGAGTGTAGTGTCCCAAAACACATACTGTACACACATACTGCCAACATATGCAGTAGCAATACTGCACAGCAATGAGTATACAGGGAGTGTAGTGTCCCAAAACACATATTGTACACACATACTGCCAACATATGCAGTAGCAATACTGCACAGCAATGAGTATACAGGGAGTGTAGTGTCCCAAAACACATATTGCACACACATACTGCCAACATATGCAGTAGCAATACTGCACAGCAATGAGTATACAGGGAGTGCCACGTGGGAATGCGTCTGATTAGTGTTGGAAACATTCTCACGGATCGCACACGTCAAGACGCCCAGCTCTGCTCTTGGTCGTGTCCCGTCCCGTCCTGAGGATTTGCCTATTACGGTCCGCTTGTCAATAGTGATGTCAGTTGGCCTGATTAGCGTCTCTGACACCAAACATCGTGCACATACGTTTCACCCCCTGGGACGTTTCTCAAAAGCCTGGAGCGACCGATTCAAATGAACTGCGTGGAATTTCTGAAGAGCTTGTCATACAGTAGCAGATGTTTGTGTATGTAAATGCATCTCCTAATACCTCCCATAAAAACAGGTTTGTTGAGGCAATTCCTCTTGCTGCTTTGTGGCCTGATGTTTGTCTTCATTTGCTTATTATCACTGTTAACTCAAACAGAGGACTGGCACCTGTGGCTGAATATTACTTTTCTAGATATTAATGGATGAGTGTTGTTGCTTTATGTAAGACAGTGCTTGTGACATAAAGGCCGAATGCTGTTATTGTGATATAAAATGGGGTCGGTTGGGTGTTTAAAAGCCATGAGTCCGCTGTCAGTTGTCTGTTTCCACCTCAGTGTCTCATCTAAAGACTCCTTCATAAGAAAATGGTCCCATGGGTTCTGCCAGCAATTACATCCCCACATCTAAGAGAGAGAGAGAGAGAGAGAAAGAGAGAGAGAGAGAGAGAAAGAGGGAGAGAGAGAGATGGAGGGGAGGCGAAGGGGCTTATTTGCTCCCCTCTTCCTCCAGGGATTCCGGCTCGTTCAATGCGTGTCTCTTTATGATGCCGTGGCTGAGGAACAGGTGAATAAACACGACCGCAGCTTTATTGGTTTTACGCAAATCCGACGTGGACGCACGCCGGCCACATCATCCACGTTTCAGTAACCGCAAATACTGGAGCGAGGGGAAGAAAAAGAGCGAGACAAAGACAAAGAGAGATGCAGACTATGAAGGAGATCATGAAGGAAACTGTGAAGGACACTTTGAATGAGTCTGTGAAGGAGTTTAACAGGGAAAATCCCTGTGTATGTGTGCGTGTCTGTGTTCTCTATCCAAACCACACCTATCCCATTCCATTGTGTGTGTGTGTGTGTGTGTGTGTGTGTGTGTGTGTGTGTGTGTGTGTGTGTGTGTGTGTGTGTGTGTGTGCATGTGTGCATGTGCGTGTGTGTGTGTGTGTCAGTGTTTGTGTGTGTGTCAGATGTGCTGGGCTGATGTGTTTGCCGTGAGATGGGTTGTTTGCCGGTCACCCTCTGAATTGGATTATGGGATTTGGATGCATTGGCTCTCCATCACTAGCTCATGTGTTTCCTTTCCCACTGTCCCACTGTCTGGTGAGCGACACGTCTGAGTAGCACCCGTACCCGAGTGCCCATGGCAAATCCCCGCAATCTATGTGATATTAATCACACACACTAACACTCGCACGCTAACACACACACACACACACGTACCTCCAGGTTTCGATTGTATTGTGGCCAATCAAGCCTATCAATTTATCCTGAACCCTTGTTACACACCATCAATCTGTTTTTTCATTTCTCCTCCTTTTCACACACACACACACACACACACACACACACTAACACTCACTCACACACACACACACACACACACAAACACCCACACACACACACACACACACACACACACACACACACACACACACAGCACACACACACACACACACACATAATGCCATAACAACTGTGCTAGTTGTTGCAATCCATCCAGGATTTTCCAGTTCCTGATACCCCACTACAAAGCCTGCTCTGCTTCTCTGACACACTCTCCCACACAAAGAGACCACATGGGGTCTTGGTCATCTAACCCCCCCCCTCCAATTCATACACACACACACTTTAACTCATACACCACACACACACACACACACACACACACATGCAGTGATTTATACCAGTTTTCTTGTCATTGGTGCTGGGGCCATTTTGTCCAGGTTGAGAGGTCCTCCATTACAGATGCTCTGCTGGGGACGCGGGGGGGGGGGGTTGAGAGTTATGAGCCAGTGGGTGTAATTGCTCTCAAACTGCCCCCTGATGCTGTTGTAATAAGGGGACCTCCAGGCACCCCCCTACGACACTCCCACCCCACCTCCAACCACGCCTCTGTTGGTGGGGTGTAGGCATCGAGGTCACCTTCGCTGTAAATTTGCCCCCCGAGTCTTGGTCACTCTCCTCCGCTGTGTCTCCAAGGGGCTGTTTACGCCCGCAAGTGTCTTCCCCAGCTTCCCCCCCCGACGTGATCACATCACACCGCTGAAGCTGTCAACTGGGAGTATGGGACAGAAACCGCACCCATGTACAATATGGAGGAGGATGGATGAGCACACACACACACACACACACACATATATTCACACACACACACACACACACTCTCTCTTCCTTTCTCTCTCTCTCTCTCTCTCTCTCTCTCTCTCTCACACACACACACACAGAAATGGATTTAGGGATAGACACACTGACACATGGAGCAGTATGTGTGGGAGAACAAGTCTGCATATATATATATATATATATATATATGTAGTAGACCATTAGGGTGCAAATATACTGTGAGAAAAGCACATAGTCCTCAAAACTACATTTTCATATTGCATTTCATTGTAATTCATAGAACCCTCCCCCCTCTTCCTCTCTCTCCCTCTCCCCTCTGATATTCAAGACTGGCAGGGCAGTGTTTCAGGAACTGACCCAATAATGAGCAAATCAACCCAAAAATCATGTGATACATACACACACACACACACACACACACACACACACACACACACACACACACACAGGCACAGGCACCTAACCCTTGTAGCAGGCGGCTGTAGCAGGCAGCTCACTGCGTCAGGATTAGTGTGTGCTTCACCTCACTGTGTGTTTACTGTGTGCTGAGTGTGTTTCACTAATTCACGGATTGGGATAAATGCAGAGACCAAATTTCCCTCACAGGATCAAAAGAGTATATATGCTTATACTTATACTTATATACACACACACACACAACCATACAGGTACATGTGTAGATGCACAGAAACACACACACAACCATACAGGTACATGTGTAGATGCACAGACACACACACACACACACACACACACACAATTACATGTGTAGATGCACAGACACACACACACACACACACACACACACACACACACTGTGTGTGCGTTTTCAGCTATGAAAGCACACACAGCCATATGTACAAACAGAGAGAGAGAGATGCACGCCTGGCCACAGGTGAGAGAGAGAGAGAGAGAGAGAGATGCACGCCTGGCCACAGGTGCGAGAGAGAGAGAGAGAGAGAGAGATGCACGCCTGGCCACAGGTGCGAGAGAGAGAGAGAGAGATGCACGCCTGGCCACAGGTGCGAGAGAGAGAGAGAGAGAGAGATGCACGCCTGGCCACAGGTGCGTCTGACTCGGTGTGATGAATAAGACGGAGCGTGTGATGATGGAGAAGCGTGGCGGATGAAGTCGTTAAAGTGAGAGATTGACAGGAGTGGACAGCAGGGTCAGAGGAGGTCACGTCCATCCCTCCAATCCTCCCTCCATCCCTCCATCCTTCCCTCTTTCTCCCAGAGGAGTCGCTCAGGGCCTCATCCATCCCTCCAGTGTTCAGCCTGACAGCAACATCACTGCTGTTTCTAATCCTCAAATGGAAACACTGACATTATTAATATTGCACGTTGGCCTCACTGAAACTGGAAGTGTTAGCCTTCAGTAATCACAATTTGTTTTGACACACCAAAATATTCTGTCCTCTAGGCTGGACTTGGCTGGACTGAAAGCATCATGCAATTCATTGTTACTTCATTAAAATGAAAATGAAACAAAAATATAGATTACATTACATAGATCTGTTGGGCAGTTTGTTTTTTGGCCTTTTAAAGAGGTTGCAGAGGCTGATGGACTCAGTTGGACCATAGTGCACCCTACTGCCTTCTCTTAATCCCACCTCCAACAAACACCATTTCCTGACTTTACGAGGTCCCTTGTTAAATTGTGTACAATCTCGTGCTGTGAAGCCTGTCACCAGAACGGGGGCGGCATTGATTTTTTTTTTTTTTACACTCCCATATAACACCTGGAAACCGCTTGAGGTTGTGAGTCATTGTGGCTTAATTTGATTTTATTCGTTAACTTTGTAGTACCGTAAAAGAAAAAAAGATTATAAATCAGATGCAATGAACGATCGCCAGTGTCAAGTTTGGTTTGAGGTAGAGTTGGGCTCAAACGATGGAGATGGCCAAGCCGCGCCGAGAACTTTAGGGCCGGTATCGACAACATTTCTGGAGTCGTCTGCAGATTTCATTTTTCTCTGCAACATTCCATTGATTTTTCCTCATTTTCCTCCTCTCACCTCTGATGTGGAACGAACAGAGGATTTTCAGTAAATGGAAAAAAACTGTGACCGTGGTTACTCCCTCCCCCTCCCTATACTGCACCTGCAGACAAGAGGCAACACATAAATGTATATTTGCCTCGAGCATAAGAATGTGTGAGGTTTGCGTGAGGTTTTGTTTCGTTTTGTGAATAACCTCGGGCATAAATGTACAGACACTAAACATGGTTATTAAGACCCATTATTGCACTCCTCGGGGGAGGACGACAAATACCCCCCCCCCCCCCCCCCCCACTGGCAAACGCAGACATGGAGGATCCATTCAGTGTGCAGGCTCCTCGTCAGCACCATTGGATTGCGCTGATCTCGCTGTTAATTAGTTTAATTAAGGGAGTCTCCCACTACATCCCCAGTCCTGCTGACTGATCGGAAAGCACATGGCATTATGGGTAATAAGAGGGAAGAGAGTGACATGGTGGCAGTTGTGGTCGATGAGCTAGAATCATGAGCTAAGCATCTCTCCTCTCTTGGTATCTTCTGGAAACCATGTCATTATTTTTTCCCCTTTTTCTCCTGACTCCTTCTCTCATTCATGTCTTTGAATCCTTCTCTCACTCATTTCGTTTTGTTGCTTCTCCTGCTGATTCTATCTCTTTATTTTGATCCTGGAGAACTCGGGGATGAAGTGCTCCCTTGTGTTTGTGGATTTATGTGCAAGGCACACACACATCTGTGTGTGGTTGTGAGTGTGAGCGCAGGTGTGTGTGTGTGTGTGTGTTAGGGTTGCCACATTTGATGTGAAAATCCGGGACACAAATAAATAAATAGAAAAAAATAAATAAATAAATTATACTATGCAACATTAAGTTATTACAAGCAGTTATAAGTTTCATATATTAAAAGGGAATATCAACAACAATGACACCTGGAACCTGCCAGTCTATCTCTCTCTGCACTCAAGATGCGTTTCCCAGTTAATTAGAGTAAGTAACATTCATGTTAGATGCTGCTGCATGATCATCCTTGCATGTAACACGAAGTTGGTGCATTTTAACATCGTAAACATTCTTGAAGAGAGAAAAGCAGTTATTGGCTATTTATTGGCTACATTTTGGTACCCCCTCTGTCCCTTGTGCGTGATGCACGTGGTGATTACAATTTTGAAACAGTTTCTTACCTATATATTTGCCCTGATGCACTCGTTGATGCAGACAAACGCACTCACTTTGGACTCCTTTCGCTACTGCTTTTATATTAGCCAACAGGGCAACTAGGACAGGCGTTTAACTACAAAGTGGGGTCTGGGTCTGTGGTTGCGCGGCAGTTGCTAGGTAATAATGTGAACTCTATTTTTGCTGCCAATCACCAAAAAGCATGTCTGTGTACGTAGGCTACACAGGATTTGATGTACGATAAGAACAAACCAGTTTGAAACTTGCAGAAATTATAATCAGTTAAAGTTAATTTTCACCAAAAAACGGGACAATTCGTGTCCCGGGAAATATTATTAATTATCCGGGACAAAAGAGCACAATCCCGGGAAATCCAGTGCATGTGGCAACCCTAGTGTGTGTGTGTGTGTGTGTGTGTGTGTGTGTGTGTGTGTGGTGACAGGAGGTGGGGGCTGGAGAACATAGGGCCTGATCGGGCCTTGATTGACGGCCTGTTGGAGCAGACAGTGGAAGCGGTGCTCATCTTTAATTGAAAATTGAGACAGTGTCAAAATGAAATGATTGATTTCTGGCATCTCCCCCTCCCTCCAGAGTCTGGGCTGCTCGACTGGCTGGGGATGGGGGTTAAGAAATGGAGAAGATGGGCGGAGTCAGGAGGGTGTGTGTGTGGGGGGGGGGGGGGGGGGGATCGTCCACCTAAATGGACTCCTGATGAGAAAGATTGACGACGAGGACGAGGATGGACAGAAGGTAGAGTGTGTTGAGCGCTCACACACCTATCAGACACTCCTTCAGCCTCCATAGAGAACAGAAAGAGAGAGACAGAGACAGACCAAACAGACAGATAAGTGACTGGAGAAGAAGATGGACATGGATGTTATGGAGGGGTTTTATGTGCCCTTTATCCTTTATGTGCCCTCTCTCTCTCTCTCTCTCTCTCTCTCTCTCTCTCTCTCTCTCTCTCTCCCTCTCTCCATCGCTCTCTATTGCAATTTACAGGGGAAAGGGCAGAAGTTCCACACATTTAATTGGGCTTCAGTCTTTCTCATTATATTTATTCAGAGTTCAGGCCGTCGCACAGTTGTGGAGACACGCTTCTGTCTCCCCAAGATGTGCACCGCCCCATGGCCAACCTACACGCAGACACAGGCTAGCTCATTGTGGCCCGTAATGACTTTAGTAAATACCTAATAACATCTGGAGAGAATGAATAGGAAAGAGCAAGAGAGAGAGAGAGAGAGAGAGAAGATGATGAGGTGGAGGTGGATGAAACGAAACGTGGGGAATGAGGGGGGGGGGGGGGTGCGATCGAAAGATGATGGCACGACATGGAGAGAATTCTGTTCTCAGCGGCAGAAAAGCTCTAAAAGACATTTTCTTTTGTTTTTTTCACCCCTCCTTCTTCTTCAAATCAATCGCAGCAGGGGGCCATTAAAGCTCTGGGCCGAGGTAACTACCTGTGAATTAATGAGTCGATCCGCATACAGTACCAGAGAAGCCATCAAAAGCCCATTAGCCAACGACGAGAATGCTGGTGTCACGGTCCACATTCCGATGCCTAATGGAGCCCATTTTACATGGCACCTACCTGTTAGCAGTGTTAGCAGTCGTGCAGAGAGCTTGTTTACCCCCAAGGCTGTTTTTGACTGTCTATCTGTCATCTTCATCAAATTTGCCCTACAATAGAGTAGTAATGGTTTCTACAGTTGACATAATATTGGAAGTGTTTTATTGGAAGTGTTTTATCTCATGGCTTTATGAGGAGGTAGTGTTAACAAGCCCAATGGCATGGCAAGGCATTTGAGACCAGTTTATGACCTGCATGGACAATAGCACTATTGAGTGAAAATAATGTGCAGGAAGTGAATAGACTAGAGAGAGAATAAAGAGGGAATGTTCCATTCCCTAACATGTTTACCCAGCGTCTTAACTGTTCCACAACCCCCCCCCCCCCCTCCTCCTGGTCCATCTTTTATCTTTTATCTCATTTCTCTGGCTGAGCCACATGACTTGTTCTTGTCAGCTATATCAGGAAGTCCAGTGGAGCATGAAGAAATACTAGAGAACTGTTCTCATGCAAATTCCTTCTCTCCTCCAGGAAACTGGCCATGGGTTGGTTCCCCTTTGCAGTCCAATGAGCCGGATAAAAACTGAAGGGACTCTTGGCTGTGGGATGTGCTTCCTTCTGCTCCCCAGCATTAAACGTAAACAAAAGATTGCCTGTCCAGAAGACATGTGCCACTTAATGTTGCCAGATTGGGTTGAGTCATTTCCGCCCAATCACGTCCGAAACCCCGCCCTCTTCAGCAAAAAAAACAACAACAATGATTTTGTCATAGAACAACCATTTAACTCAAATTTGATCTGCCCACCTAAGGCTTATTTTTTCCCGCTCGACAAAGTAAAAAGAAGCCCAATTGGGCGGGCATCCCCGCAATTTGGCAACACTGGTGCCACTGTATTTCCTCATTCTGACCATTACATAAACACACATCAATGCAAATGTTAGTAAAAGCTATTACAAAACATGTAGGAGAGTGTCAAGGAGAGTTCTTGTGAAATCATAACACTGAACGGTACAACCGAGAAAAGGAGAAGTCAGCAATGTCATTTGAAAAGATGTTAGGTGGTTTCTTTTTCAGAAGCTGTTCCTGAGGCAAACGTCCCCCATGCTGCATCCATCATTTCCCCCTGCCATAAGTCACCTTGAGGTCACTGTGTTATTACACTGTACAATTTACATTTGACATTTAAAGGCAACTCTTCATGATCTTTTCAGCTATGATGTATGTATTTTATATTTTACATCTGTGGCTATTAAAAGTAATGGTCATCTGTTTCACTGCAAACACAGCTGTAATTGTAAAACGTACAACATATTGTAAAACGATTGTATGTTGTCTTTTATAGTTCCCGTAATGTCATTCTACTCATGTGCTTTTGTACCTGCATGTACATGGTGTAGTGATGGACAACTTGCTGTTTTTTATCATTCCTTTCATCTGTCAAGAAATAAATGGCAAAGAAGAAGAGTGTGAATTCATCTTTACTCTTTTGTGTGTGTGTGTGTGTGTGTGTGTGTGTGTGTGTGTGTGTGTGTGTGTGTGTGTGTGTGTGTGTGTGTGTGTTTGTGTGTGTTTGTGTGTATTGACTGATTGGTGTCAGCAAGGAGCTTTTTGCGCCCTACATCCTGTGAGCTGTCCATTCACGTTTCCTTGTAGCAAGAGCTTTTTTTTTTTCTTGCCGAAGGACCTGCAACTGTGCACATTCTCCTGGTGCTCTTTGCATTGATGAGAGGGCCTCTCTCTAATTAAGGCTCATAATGGTCTAATTAATTTTCGCCCTGCTCCGCTAACAGTTAATGAACATGAGAGGGGGTGGATGGTCCCTCGGCCTGAAGCAGACTCACAGCTGTAACGATTTGACATTTCTTCTCATCTTTCTTTCTCTTCTCTACTCTCCTCTGTTCTTCTGAATTGCTTCTTTAGTTTCTGTTTCCTTTTTTCCCTACTCAACATCTCTCTTTCTTCACAGCTTCTCCCCTCTTTCATCTTGTCCTTCCTCTTCTCTTCCCTATCCCTCCATTCTCTTTCCTCTACAGCCTTTCTTTCCTTCTTTGTTCTTCTGAAATGTTGCTCTTCTCTTCACTGCTTCTCCCCACTTGTATCATTTCCTTCCTCTTCTCTTCTCCTCTCCTCTCTCCATTTCTCCTCTTCTCCTCTCCTCTCTCCATTTCTTCTCTTCTCATCTCCTCTCTCCATTTCTCCTCTTCTCCTCTCTCTATTTCTCCTCTTCTCCTCTCCTCTCTCCATTTCTCCTCTTCTCCTCTCTTCTTCTTTCTTCTCTCTTTCATGCTGAACTACACACTGAAACACAGATCAGTGGAACCTCCATCACACCAAAGGCCCGGTTAGACGCAGAAGGAAAGCTCCAACGTTGGTCGGTGGTGGCCTGCCTTTCATCAGCCCTGCCCAGAGGACCTTCAGCAGAGGAGGCCAGCACAGGTTAATAGGGTCTGGAGCCACAGTGACACAGTAGCTTCAGCCTAACAGAGGGACTTAGGTGGGGTGTTAGGGCAGGTGGGAGTGTGTGTGTGTGTGGGGGGGGGGGGGGGGGGGGGAGGTGTCTGTGGGAGGCAGGAGGTTGTTCTTGTATCGGTAACTCTGTGTGTGTGTGTTTGGGGTTGGCAGATTGAATAAAAATGTAAATGGCGCGATCAATTCAGTACACCAACAACCCTGTCAGGAAAACAATGTATGTGGTGTGTGTGTGTGAGAGAGGAGGGGGGGAGGGGGGAGTTGTGTGTGTCTGTGTGCTGATGAATTTGTATAGTATGTGGTGTTCGATTAATCTTGGTGATCAATGGGACTGACTGATGATAGGAATATCTTCTCCTTGTGTCCTTATTGATCTGGTGATTTAAGTATTAGTGAATGTTGGGCTAGACAATATGTTTATATGTTTGTGTGTGTGTGTGTGTGTGTGTGTGTGTGTGTGTGTGTGTGTGTGTGTGTGTCCTTGTGAGGGAGGGCGAGTTTGAGTTAGAGGCTGTGTGTGCCATTCATTGACATCCAATGAGATTTTACAGGATAAGGATTCTGCTTTCTCCTGGCAGGATTTGTGTGGTGTTACCTTGTTTCACCTCAGATGTTCAGTTTCACCATTCAAATCTCATTATATGGGATTACACTGGATTATATTTCTCTTTCTCTCGTCATCTTTGTGCGTGGCTGTAGGGTGGTGACTAGCACACAAAACTCTGATTACTTTCATTTTTTTCCTGTAGCCTAGTCAGTTCCGGCCTCTTCCTCAGATAACATTTTAAAACACGTTCTAAACCTGATATTGCCTATGTTGACATCATTGCTCTGTCACATAACAAGCATATGTTATTCTAAAGCGTTACCCAAACTCATTTGGTGTAATTGTTGCTAGTGTTAACCCTTTATTTGTTTCATTTCTGATATTCATATTAATCTGATAATTATGTATGACTACATATAAAAATGAACTACATTTTCTGCAAATCTATGAATCTACATATTGACTTCCAGAGAAAACTTACCATACCATCTCACTGAAACAATCTTGCTTATGTTTTAATTGAAATAAAGCACCCATATATTAGCATGATATATAAAATATTAGAGCAGAAAAAGACATTAGAGAGAGTGTCATGAAGCTCCCAGCTGTGTAGATGCTGTGGGTCTGAAGATGAGCGGTTTTGTGATGGTCTTGGGGTGTGGAGGGACAACACTCTGCTCCAGACAGATGCTCTGCTCCACCTCCACCACTCTGACAGGAGAAGATGGAGCACACCTGGGCCGGGTCGCATCGCGGAGGAGAACACGCACAACCCAGAGGAGGAGGAGGAGGAGGAGGAGGAGGGCTTCCTGTGATTTCTCCCTTCTTCCCCTCTCTTGATGACCAGCACGAGGGATTTGCAGCATACATCCTATGTGCAAAAGCACATGTGTGACAGATGCAGTTATCGTGGGTTGTGTTTGTATGAGTGTGAGTGTGTGTGTGTGTGTGTGCATCCAAGTAAGCACTGTTTGTATGTCTGTACGCCTTTCCACTGACGTGATAAATATTCACACCCCTGTGTTCACACAACTGAGTAGGCCTTAGTAAGGAAGTGTACGTTTGAACCTCCACAACACACAGTCATGTATGTGCTCTTTTACTGCCTTCTGACAGCTTTATGTAATTGGTTAGGCTGGGCTGGAGCAGGTGAGTCTAGGACCGGCGGCGTTGACCTTTAACCCCATCGGCATTTACAGGCTGTTCCATGAGAATTCCTTCTGACCTGCGCACTGTTTGAGAGGAGATGCTGTAAAAGTGACTGTCGTCTGATGAGAGCGGAGGGTTGGGGTAAGTATCTGTCCCCAGGGCTGCTGACCTTTTATCTTGTCTCCCGGGGCAAACACACACACACACACACACACACACACACACACACACAGCTGCATATAAACACACACATATCTGTACTCCATAATGGATCTTCTCCCTGAGGACTCTGAAAACACCTCTGCGCCTGAGTTGCAACAACAATGTGTGTGTGTGTGTGTGTGTGTGTGTGTGTGTTTGTGTGCGTGTGTGTGTGTGTGCATGCATGCGTGTGTGTGTACATGTGCGTGCACACGCTTACATGTACACACACATACATACATACATACTGTACGCACATACTCACAGACACACACAACTAATCTCAGACATGTCGGAGGAACGCTCTTGTCCTGCGGTGTCAGTCACACACTGGCTTTTGAGGAAAAGGTTGCAGTGTTCCCTAGGCAAGGATTAAAGGAGAAACAGTAGCCTTTTTTTTAAAGGGAAAATAAGAGCTTTGCTCACCAACAAGCCCCACCACTGGGAACAGAGGGCAAACACTGCTCAGTGTACTGATGGATCAAAGGATAGACAGCACCATACATTTCTCAATCCAAGATTAGCATGGATAGTGACCGATGACTAGTGACCAAATAGTAACATACATTAAGATAGTCATATATACACAGGTTAATGTAGTACATTTGTTTACATTTGAGAAAAAAATATTGACATGTTATGAATGCAGACTTTCTGATTTTTTATATGTCCCTACTGTGAATATTTGAAATATCAACACTGTGTTGGGTCCTTTGGTTGTGATTGCTGAAATTGCATTCTAGAGCCTAAAGGACAGGTATGGTATGTTAATCTTTTAAGCTAAAGGCCATGGAAATGCTGTTTGAAATGTCATCCCAAACGTGTTCTGGGTTTGGATAAGCCAGCAAGATATAAAAATGTCTAAGAGACTTCTTTGGACATACATCATCTGCAGGTAATTGATGAGTTGCGCCAGACACAACATGCTAAGCCGCATCTATGACAGACTACACAAATTACAGCCAAAAGACGACACTGCATGTCAAAATAGAGTCCCGAGCATTTACGAACATGCCCACTCGAGGAAGACACACCCACACACACATACATGCTGGAGCGAGGGGTTATTCCTGGTGTTATGTGTGAGCCAGGGAGTGGGAGCCAGCAGGGAGGGATGGAGGCTCCATG
This sequence comes from Alosa sapidissima, assembly GCF_018492685.1. Lineage (NCBI taxonomy): Eukaryota > Metazoa > Chordata > Actinopteri > Clupeiformes > Clupeidae > Alosa > Alosa sapidissima. Next base: position 15,475,882 of record NC_055958.1, read on the forward strand.
GTGGTGGATGCCCTGCTGGAGCAGGGAAGCAGATGGCGGAGGGAAACGTCTGGCTGCTCTGCGGCTGGCACCCCCTGGAGGGGCACGGGCAGGATTGGACATCTCAACCCAGCTGGGCAAGCGTGAGGAGGGGGGGGGGGAGGGGGGAGGACGGGGAGGTGTTGATTAGTGGAGGATTATGGCAGGTGGAGAGATGGGGGTACAGAAGGATGGGATGGAGGAGCAGGACGGGAGGAGAGGGTGGAGGAGGAGGAGGAGGAGGAGGTGGTGGTGGTGATCAGGGCTAGGCCAGAGCTTGGCTGTTAATGATTGCTAGCTAGGAGTTGAGGCATGTGTTTCAGGGTTTCCTGGAATTGATTAAAAAAAGAAATACACACCCCACCAGAGAGAGAGAGAGAGAGAGAGAGAGAGAGAGAGAGAGACTTTGTGTGTTTTAATGGCTATTTTTGAGTGCCTATATTTGGCTGTGTTTTCTAATTCCAGGAAGGTTAAGTGTATTGTAAGTGCAGGCACTTAAGTATGGCATTTGCTGCCCAAGCATTCCCTAGTTAGAAGCAAATCCTGATATTGCCACAGTCTTTACCAAAAATGCCCATGTTTATGTCTGTCTGAGTGTTCTGTGTGTCTGTCTATGTATGTGTGTGTGTGTGTGTGTGTGTGTGTGTGTGTGTGTGTACTGTATGTGTATGTATTTGTGTGTGTGTGTGTGTGTGTGTGTGTGTGTCTGTGCGTACATGTGTACGTGTACATATACGTGTGTATGCGTCTGTGTGCGTCTGTGTCTACGTCTATGAATGGGTGTGTGGGCGCCTGTGTATGCTTTTCATAGCCACACGTGGGTGTGAGCACGGTGCCAATGTATACACGTTGTCGTGGCTGATTGTGTCTGTCAGTCAGCACGCTAATCGTTCTGCACCATTTAACACACCTACACATTGGCAAAAGAACGAAGGTGTCCTGCAAAGGTTAATATGTTCCTGTCAATCACGCCGGCAGCAACCACAGCTACTCTCTTCCTCCCAGCTTTCTTTATCTAAGGCCGCCGTGCTATTCTTTCCCCCGAGCAGAGTACATATGGTGCGTATGGTCACACTGAAGGCCTTACAGAAGCACTATTCAGCTCAAACCCCCCCAGAGGAGAGAGTGTGGAACACAGGTGATGGACTCTAGTTGTCTTTAAAGATGCTAGCGTGCTTTTTTTTGCCATTTTGCCATCAGGGCTTCTGTCCTTTGTGTCCGTGATATGAAGGCCCCCATGGCGTTCTAGAGGGATGATATCTCTCTCTGCTGTCTATTTTTTTACACACACACACACACACACACACACACACACACACACACTCTCCCCTTTCCCGACCTTGTTTTGAAGCATTTCATTTTCCAGGCCCCCTAAGTCATAACAGATGAGGTCATCAGAGAAATGCACAGTGTATAGATAATCTTTGATTCCTGCTAGTGGCATCTCTATGTGGCGTGTGTGTGTGTGTGTGTGTGTGTGGGAGGGCGCACATTTTGACTTCTCCAGAACATTAGCACATAACACCATGTGGTCCCCATGCTCACAGTCATCAGTGCTAACTGACCCATGTGCCCATGCAACCTCACTCTCTCTCTCACACACACTGTTTCACACTCATGCTGACCTCTGTGAACGTGGGGAGAAAGAGAAAGAGAGATAGAGAGAGAGAACAATTAAGTGAAAAGAGAAGAAAAGAAAAAAAAAAACCATGGCATTACCCCTCAGTGTTGTCACAGCACACCTGCATTCACGGGGAAACTGGCAGGCGTTCAACAGAAGGGGTGAGAGTTTGTGTTATCACAGTGAGTGAAGCTGAGACAGATTGAACACAACAAAGAGAGATAGAGAAAGAGGGAGAGAGAGTGTGTGTGTGTGTGTGTGTGTGTGTGTGTGTGTGTGTGTGTGTGTGCGCGCGCATGCATGTATGTGTGTTGGAGGGGGCAGGTGAGTGGCATTGATGAGCTGCACTGCTTTGATCTCACAACAGCCATCACCGTGCCTGCCAATGAACAAAAGGCACTGCACTCAGTCACCCCTTTCTCTACCTCTTCTTTATCCCTTCATCCCTCTCTTCTAACACTCTCTTTTTATGCTCTCCTATCCTCCTTTCTGTCTCCCAAACAAACCCATAATTCTCCTGCCTTACCCCCCCCCCCCCCCACCTCCTTCTTTCTCTCTCTCCTCCTACCTCTCTCTCTCTCCCTGTCCTCCTCTGTCCCTCGTTCTGAGCCGGTGTGTGTGTCTGTGTGTGTGTTTGTGTGTGTGTGTGTGTGTGTGTGCGGAGTGTACTCAGCCCAGGGGAGAGACTGAGTGTCTGGGGCAGTACCATCGCAGCCAGACAGGGATTCTCTCTCTCTCTCTCTCTCTCGCTCACTCTCCCCATCCCCCTCCGGCTGCTCCTGATGGTCTACACCCACTACCCCCTCCCTTACACACTCACACACACACACAAACATTCATACCTCATCAGTATGCAGCAGTCGTCGCAGCTGTGACTCCAGCCAGCCTGTTGTCACACCCACATCCACACACACACACACACACACTCACACACACACACCACATGCATGTGCACACACATACACAGACACATACACAGACACATACACAGACAGACACACACACACACACACACACACACACACACACACACCACACACTCAGGTGACAGTTTGTCTACTCAATACTGGCTAAGCCAGCGGGATCAGAGCAAACAGTGCTTGGGACAGTGGGTATTCTACACTTCCAGCGACGGTTAATGTTCATGTCGATTGATGCTGAAATGGATCCTCTGCCTACCGAGCAGCCTGCACAAATATACACATGGGGACATGCTCACTCACACACACACACACACACATACTCTCACACACATACTCACACACACACACACACACACACACACACACACACACACACACACAAGCAGAACTAATCAATCATGGTGACTGTACCTCCTAAGCGCTTCTGCTACATTAAGCTGTGGTAGGCCTTAAGGGGATCTGCAATATAGCAGTGCGGAGGTGGAAATATTACTCTCACGTGGGGGATCTTATCTATACTCTTAACATCGCAGGAAATGGGCTTTGTGTAATAAGTGACAATCATTTCAATCAGAGAGTAGCTATACAACCACTCATAATACTATAAGATGAATAGGCTTATTCAATTAGCTTGTGTGATGTATTCCTGGTGAATCATTCAGCTGACTTCTATTGCACATCTTTCATACTCACTGGACTTGGAACTCATGCAGGTGTTTTTAACCACTTGAGTGTATAGTAATAGACATCTATGACGTTTCGACAGCAGCTTATTTTTTTAAAAGATAAGCCATTGCCATCTAACTAGAAATAAGCCACCGCCATTGGCATCTTACCAAAGATAACATTGCAACAGCGTCGCACTGCCACGTTCACTTTCACCTTTGACCTCCTCACGAGTGACTGACCCTTACACGATTAACAATTCCAGCGAGGCACATTGTTTATGGAGGCTTGCGGTGCCCCACGCTACTGTGCGTGAGTGTTGTTGTAGTACACTCCCACGGTGTCACACTATTTACCCTGAACACATTGACAGGTGCATACGAGGAGACTGCGTGTTATTGTGGTCGTGGTCAACAGCCAAGCCGTCGCCGTGATAGCACCTGATTCAACTCTGATGCAAAAACCCGCATATCTGGCAAAGGATTGCTATTTTGAGTCAAAGGAAAACATGGGGGGTCATCAAAGCATGTGTGTCATCCAGTCAACATCAATTAAAATGGACAGTAAAAAACATACAAGAATCCAGTCAACAATGGGAGGGGGGTGGGGGCAGTTATTTGCAGCTAATGGATTGGCTGGTTCTGTGTAATGCCAATACACCAGTAACACGTCGATGAGGCAAACGTGACGTCCAATGTCCAGTTTGCGTAGAGGGCCACGTCACTGGCCAGGACCCAACAGCACTTCAGTCACGAGTGGGGTGGCCTTTTCGGTCTAACGTTTTTCCTATACGCACACAGAGGTGAGCCAGTGAACTCTGAAGGGGTGCAGTGTTTGTTGTCTGTCAAATCTCACCGCCGCTCAAACAATGACTGTGTGTACACACCGCAGACAGAGCGACGTCAACACCTGCTTTGGGATAACATCTACGGCACACGGAGGTTGGAAAAAACATTGCATAAGCTCGCCATTGGCCACTGTTTGTTTTAGGCTATTAGCACGCTGGTTAGCCTGTTTCAATAGAGTGGTCATAGGAAAAAGAACATGAACAAATCGCTAAAGATAAGGATTGGACTGGAAGAATGCCACAAATAGTTTAGTTAAGTAAAGGCACACAAGTTACAGAAATTGGAGGCCTGGTTGAGTATGTCCCATCTCCTTTTTCTTTTTCACTTTTTACTTTTTCATATTTAAAAAGGCTTTATCATTTACACCTTTAAAAGTCCTTAGTGAATCGTGGTAGTGCGATTCTTGTCTTTGCATGATTCTAAAACTGTCCAAAAAAGAGAATAGCAGAGAGAGAAAAGACAGGGAAGTTTTTTTCAGTCGTGAATTTCTCCTTCAGATGCATGTGTGGTGTTATTTTAATACCAAACATTGAAGAGGAGGGTTTGTTCCCCTGTGTTCTTGTTGTGTCCACCTCCCAGTGCATTTATATCCAGTCTGTGGTGATGACACACATGCACCTTTGTGATGGGAGAACAACCTTGGGAGGAAGGCCTGAGCCACAAGAATGTAGGCCTGAGAGAGAGAGAGAGAGAAAGAGAGAGAGACCCAGAGAGAGAGAGAGAAAGAGTGCTTTAGATAAATCAGGCGACATTTTCATTCAGTGCAGAATGTGAAGGCTAGAGTCTTAAAGGTTTGTTAACAATAGCTGACATTTACTGCAGATTGTGTGTGCAGTATGCACCTTGGTGAGGGGGTGTCTGGTTTAATTATGTGAACTGTCTGACTCCAGCTTTGAGTGCGTCGGTGCTGATGCTGATTGGACAAGCCAAGGTTGTTTATTAAAAGGAATCAACTGAACTGTGCATACATAGATTGTTCAAGTTGTGAATGGTGAAGGTGTGTGTGTGTGGGGGGGGGGGAGTGGATATCTTCAGATCTAACATAAACAAAATATTAAAAATGCTCACCTCCATTTCTAAGAAGTGGCAGACATTTATCAGAGCCAGATTTTGAGTGAAACTATTCTGCACTACAACAACTACTACTACTACTACTACTACAGTACTACTACACACACACACATAGGGTTGGGTATCATTTGGGTTTTATCCGATACCGGTGCTAAATCGATACTTTTAAAACGGTGCCGGTGCCGAAACGGTGCCTGAACCGGTACTTTGTTTTTAAAATGTTTTAAATTAAAATGGTCTAAAGCATGAATTGCTTTTTTTTTATTGTTGATAAGACAAATTTGAACATGAAATTGAACTGGCATATTCAATTTACAATATCTCATTGCTCCTACGAATAATACATTTAAATGTTAAAACAGCTTGCCATGCATGCACACACAATGGTAGGCTAAAGCTCTGCTTTCAAGTTTACCCAGTGTGGGCGTTTTGCCATAAGGTATGTTAAAACCGCTTGCCATAAAACTGCCAGGTCATGGACAACGGCATTTGCAAGCAAGCTAATCTACAGGGACTCTACTTTCCAGTTAATTCAGTGTGTTCCCAAATGCTTCAAGAAGTTTCATGTCTTCCCCCATAACACGCAATAGTTTTGAACATGTTAGGCTACATGTCGGTGTTGAAGTGTTTAGATTCCCAACGCTAGCCTGCTAGCCATTTTAACAGCAACTATGGGATATGCGCTAACACCAGTCATCTGAGTTTAATTAGCGATAACGTACGGAGATGGTTTCGTAGCCTCTTTGACAGCTCAGTGACAGTGACATCAGGTATGTAACCTACATATTTATGTTTTTGCCAGCTAACTTTTAACATAATCTTCATATTCATTGCTATATGGGCCTCATGCACATGAAAGATTAATATCATGCCATTATGTTGTTTAGAACACACTTTGAAATAAAGTTTTCACCTTATAACTTTGCTGATAACATTTTAAATAAATGCCAGTTAGCGCATTAGCAAGGATATTGTGTAACATAGGCCTACTGTTGATGTTGTTTCATAGCCTTTTGCTTGTGTGTAGTTAGGCCCACTGCTAGATTTTGACAGGAGCTCGTGATATCGCTTTAAAGTAAGCTACTTGGGCTCACACAAGCTGTCAAACACTGTCCATCCACTCTCCTAGTGCACCCCTCTGGTTTATACATCCAGTGTTTGTGTTGGGTAACTGTATCTGGATGTGTTGCTATCAGAGCAAGACGTTAGAGATGGCGCATGACATGCAGCGATGCCTATTAAAAAAAAAAAAAAAAAAAAACGCTATTTAAGCACCGAAATGAGGCACCGAAATCCACTTTGTTATTCGATGCAGTTACTACCGTTTGCGTCGGCACCGGTGCCATATTAGAACCGTGTTTCGGTGCCCAACCCTACACACACACCTCCACACACTTTTTTCTCCACATCTCTGTACGTTGTCGACTGGACAGGCCTGTTAAAGTGAGGGCCTGCTTCCTGTGTCACCATCTGTGAAACCACAACAGGTGAGTACACTGCTGTAGCCTGACGTCGTTATCCTCAATTCTACTCAGAATTTGAGTCTGATACTGCTCCATTTCAACCGATACAGGGGGGGAAATGCCTCTGCACTCAATTGGATAGACCTAGGTTAGCTAACTAATTATACATAGATTTCTATGCAACGTCACGAAAACATGCATGTGCAAACAAGAGGCAGAAAGCACCATAGAACAGCATAGAGGGTCCGTGTAACGCTTTGCAGTGCTTTGTTCTATTTGCTCCATCCATCTGATCCAAATAAAAAATGTGTTCAATAATCCAATTTCTTTAATTTTTTTAACTGGTCAGCAAATAGATAATTGCTGCTATTTTCTAAATGTGTCATTAGTCACGCAAGATAAAGAAAAAAACAGAAACTGGATTGGAAACAAAAGTAAAATTCAGTTACCGTTTTTGTTGGGGTGAACCACAAGCGTAGGGGGGTGACCTGATACATTGGCGCGCGGTGTTGGTGATCACATTTTATCAGCGGATGTAGAGATGGAGGGCTATCAAACACAGTTCAGCTTGCAGCAAGGTGCCAAGCGATTGATAATGTCAGCTCGAGATCAGAACTTCAGATGCAGAGGGAGACATTGCTGCATCCTGACACTTATGAGTACGTGTGTAGAATGTTCATGTTCTGGGAGGCTTTGGAGACCTACTGTACATGATCCAATGGACTTGAGCCGTAGTAGCCTATAGCAATGTAGGCTATTTGCTGTTGAAATTAATAAATGGATAAAGTAATAAATTAGGCATAGCCTACTCACTGTTGTGTCTTCGTTTAGCCTAATGAAACCTAGTCTAGTGTAAAGTGTTAAATAAGCAAAAATGTCCCATGTCAAACAGTGCTTGGGGTAGCCTGTATAGACTGACGTCGATGGCAAAGCATTCTGCTTTGGGGAATTATTTGCTATGGTATGGCATGGCCATGGTATTCAAATATACTGTAGATATGTTCAACATAGGCTGAAAGTTATGTTTAACGTGCCATCTCCCAAAATCGGCGAAGTTTTAGTTATTAATCTCTAAAGTAATGAGTCAAAATCACGCACAACTTCTGGCGGCGCTCTCTTCCACCATCTAGCCTGTCCTAGGTAGATGCTGTTCTCCGCCGGTGCTCGTGGTTCAGTCCAACCAAAACCTCAAAAAAGGAAAATTAGAAAATTGACGGATCATTTCAATGTTTAACTTCTCAACAGAAAACCTAACTGTGCTCAATTGAAAATCAAAATATGCAACAATCCCATTTACTGTGCCGTCCTAAAGAATGGATAAGGGATTTTTAAGCCTATTTTTATATTTTTTCATGTGGATTCTGCAAATAGAACATAGCACTGCAAAGCATTAAACGGACCATAGAGCAATGCAAAAGAGCAAAATAATAAAAATAGTTTTTGTGCTGAAAACTGCACCAATTCGAAATCACGATGGTTAGAGAATGTTAAATATGTTCAATATCCCTAACGGAATGCATGTCTTCGCCAAAAATGACAAAATACGATGTTATATTAATAATGCAAATGAACGGCAAACTTTGAAATATAGTCTGAAAAGAGATGTTATTATCATTAAGACAACAGGGGTATACAAAAAATCAGATTGTAGCTTACAGCAGCCGACTATTTAGGATAAGTTTATAACGTTGTGGACGGCCACCAAGTGTCTTCTGCCTCATGGCTGCGCACGCATCTAGTTTTGTTGGTAAACGGGAAACCCGTGTATAGCAACAAAATAGCTTACCGTGAGCTGTAGGAAGAACACCCAAACCACTATCCTTCTTCTCCACAAATGCCTTAACATTGTTTTATGGTCGTTTTTTAAAGTTATTTCGCTGTCAATATCTTGTACAACACGCAATATCGGAATCTAAGACCATGTTTATACGTAGCAGGGTAGGGTATTCGGAATAACAAATATTTCCCCTGCTTTGTTTTTAAAAAATAATTCCGTTCACACCGATGCAAACAGCTGGGAAAGGCAAACCCTTCGAGCAAAGAGGTGGCCAATCAGAGATATCAAACAAACGAGGGAATAACATGTCAGAATGCAAAAACATCGTTTTCCCTTGATTAGGCTACATGCAAAAGTAAAACCGGAGTTTTCAGAAATAATTGTTTTCAGTGATTAAACCTCCGTCTCATGTCTCTCATGTTCTCTGTCTCTGTCTCTCTCTCCCCCCTCCTTGCTGTATCTCACTCTCTCTATCATCCCTACCCTCCTCTCTCTTCCTCTCTATCTCATATGTGAACAATGCAGCACATCGGTGGGGTATACTACGAAGCAAGTTAGACATATCTAGGCTATGTAGACATATCGAGGCTTGACAAAGCCTTGACTCTGGGGTATACGTTAAGTGATACTACGATAGCAGTTAATGTGATATATTTGTCAAACTAGGCTTTCAGCTCAGATCTGTGTACGCTCTCGGTGTTGGGATGACGTTGGCCAATCGTGAAACGTGGAGACGCACAAGACCTCTATTTAAAAACAATTACTTCCGCATTCATGAGCTATAGCTTAATGTACACTGCGGTCATTTTTTGCCATCAAATAAATCAATTGTCATCAGTTGTTGTATGGTATGCACATCCATAGTGGGATATTTGCACTCACAGCACTATTAAAGCGCATTCAAGATCCAAAATGTTAGTAGAGGCGGAGCTCCATCTGTAAAATATATGACTTATCCTACACGTGAGATAACTTTGTTTTTAAGACAATTGATTGGTCAGTGAGTGGTAGATTACACGATTTGAGCTATAACTTAGCACATAACCTCCTCCCGACCAGGTTTGGTTGACAGCATAAGACACCATGGTGATACAGCAACGCTAAAACAGATCTACTTTCGTGTCACAGCATACCCTGACTTTGAGCGCAACATACCTCACTAACCCACTAATCAAGATTCGTAGTATACCCCACGGGGCAACATAGCAGCAGGCTGACGTCAAAGCAGGGGGCTCAGCTGACCGGGGTCATATGGAGGGCCTGCGCTTATTGGATCATGACAATAAGGATTATATTTAGCCCAATGCGCACAGGCTAATTGGAACCTTTATTAAAAAAGTAATTGATTTGCTCCTTCAGTGCCAGAAAGCATAGAAAGGAGAATCTACTGTCCAGATAGAGAGAGAGAGAGAAAGAGAAAGAGAGAGAGGAAGAAAGAGCGAGAGGAACAACCTATTGGGAGGCATCTGTCATATTTCCCGGCCTTCTTCTTGACACACTGTGTAGAGAGAATCAATTTTGTCAGATTGTCTATCTATCTTTGATAGTTAGCTGGTTATCATTGTGGGGGATTTGGGGAAGAGGTGCCTTTGACTGTGGATGTGTGTCAGTGTGTTAGTGGGGCCCACGACCCTCTCCACATAGACAGCAGCCAAGAGAGCAGAGTGTGTGGGAGAGGGAGTCAGGCTGATTGAAAAACAAGACACAAAAGATCAGGGCCACCTCTCTCACTCATACACACACACGCACGCTCTCTCTCTCTCTCTCTCTCTCTCACACATACATAAACACACACACACTTTTTCATACACAATTTCTGCAAGTGTTCTTTTGTCCTTGAGTTTGATCCTGACATCCCCACTGCCCCTTTCTTACCCTCTTTCTTAATCTCTCTGATTTATATTCACAGATAGTGATACAAATAAAGTTAGGGCTACTTCTCTAACACTGCACCTAAACAACAACAACAACAACTACTACTACTACTATTACTACTACTACTACTACTATTACTACTACTACTACTACTACTACTACTACTACCACTACAACCATTAACAATAATTATAATGTTACGAGCACTTTCAGGGTTTTTTTTCTATTATAATGTGCAGGCACATGATTTATTGTGCTATTGCAGCGTGCCTCTTTCACTCTCTCTCGCTCTTTCTCTCTCACACACACTCTCTGTCGCATCATTGAGCTTGTTTACATGGATTGAGTTTCGTCAGCTCCTGGGAGGGAACACTGTGTGTCTTTACACCCAAACAAATAAACACTCCATAAATGCAGCAGAAGCGCTCCTGGCCCAATTAGCGCTCTGAGTCATCGAATACCTGATCTCACTAAATACCTTGGAGACGGCTCGTACCTATCACAGGCTCGCCTGCACACTGCAAACTGTGTGTATGTGTGTGTGTGTGTGTGTGTGTGTGTGTGTGTGTGTTGTGTGTGTGTGTGTGTGTGTGTGTGTGTGTGTGTTTGTTTATGTGTGTGTCAGTCTCCCTCACATTGTAGTTAACTAATTGTATTAACACATTAACTACATGCGTTTATTGACCTTAAACTACTACTTAATCCTGAAAAGACAAAGTATATGTTGTTTTCAAGGTTGTTGTCTCCTCCTCCACCTGATAACGCTATTTTAACCTTAAACGGAACTTCGATTGAAAGAGTTTTAAATGATAAATATTTGGGCATTTGGATAGATAATGTGTTGTCTTTCAAGTATCACATCTCCGAACTAATAAGAAAACTGAAAGGTAAATTATCCTTTCTTTACCGGAATAGAGCTTGTTTTACTTTAAATTGTAGAAAACAACTTGTTCAGTCCACGTTCTTATCTGTTGTGGATTATGGCGATGTTATCTACATGCATGCTTCCTCTTCCGCACTGAAACCCCTCAATGCAATTTATCATTCTGCACTTCGCTTTATCACTGGTGATGGGTTTAGAACTCATCACTGTGTTTTATATGAAAAGGTTAGATGGCCATCATTACCTGCAAGAAGAGAGCAACATTGCATGATTTTTATTTATAAAGCTTTACTTGGTATGTTACCTCAATATTTGACTAGTTTGGTTTCTGTTAGATCTTGCAATCTGCGCACTCGTTCACAAAATGTCCTAACCTTGACTGTCCCTCATGTTAGAACGGAATTAGGAAAAACAGCTTTTGAATTTTATGCTGCCAAAAAATGGAATGATTTACAACATGCGCTGAAATTGGAAACTTTGGTTTCTTTGGAATGTTTTAGAAACCTTATTGCCGGTGTTGTGCAGACTGTTTGTATGTGTGAACTATGATTGTTGCTTTATATCGTTGTTGTATATTGTGTATGTAATCAGGGCGTCATTGGAAAAGAGAGCTTGCTCTCAACTGACCCCCCTGAATAAATAAAGGTGAAGAAGAAGAAGAACTAATTGTATTTATCAGTTCATTGTGTATGAATTCATCTGTACAATCAGGTCAATTGTGTTGAGATACTGTGTTGCACTGCCAACAGACAAGTGTTATCACAAGGTGTACTTTCTCTCTCCCTCTCCTCTCCTCTTTCTTTCTTTCTTTCTTTCTTTGTCTCTCTCTCTTTCTCTCTCTCTTTCCTTTCAAGTGTTCTACTCTGACCTTCCTTCTTTAGTCACATGGTTGGGACCTGTCTCTCTGTCAACAACCATTGTTTTCCATGAATGGAATGTTTGGGGGCAGGTAACAAGGCCGGAGGAGAAACACCCCGGCAAACTGACACGCCAATTAGGATGGGACAAACAGACCGAGGCACCAATCAGGAACGCCCCATCAGTAAGTCAGGGAAGGGTCATAGCATTTCTGACCAATCGGATCCAACAAAACAAGTTGCACATACCAGGTGCAGATATGGAGTTATCAATTCCAACTGTACCTCTTGTTGTTGTTCTCTGAAGGAGGAAATGTTTGCCAAATGTTTTGCAGGTAGTTCCCCGACACGTTTCCTCCTGCTGCAGCTCGACATTAGAGGAAAGTGAAGTTGACAGTGTGTCTACCACTGTGAGTGTCTGTGTGTGTTTTTCTACCTGTGTGTGTGTGTGTGTGTGTGTGTGTGTGTGTGTGTGTGTGTGTGTGTGTGTGTGTATGTGTATGTGTATGTGTGTGTGTGTGTGTGTTTGTGTATGTGTGTGTGTGTGTGTGTGTGTGTGTGTGTGTGTATGTGTGTGTGTGTGTGTGTTTAATAGGGCACACAGTGCTATAAACTCCACACAGTGTTCTTTCTCCCTGGCTCTGTCTGATGAGAGTACCAGGCAGCGGGCAGATGGTTACTCCGTGTACCCAGCTGAGGGACAGCGCTGCCCAGCCCTGCCCGTTCGCCCACCACCGAAAGCCGAGCCTCCCCACCAGCCGCCTAACAGCCTAATCGGCCTCCTCCAATTTGTAGCTCTCCTCGGGAACACTGCGCTCCGTTTCACAGCCCTGCGAGTAAGGACACGGTCTGACAGCAAACAGGAGCTCGACATGCTGCCTAGAACACACATTGCTGCCCACTGATAGAACACCCCCCCCCCACAGGCCTTTTTCAACAAAAGTTTCAACAACATTCTTAAAATCTGGAGGAGAAAGAAAGATAGCCAGCATTTCTATTACTTTCTCTCCCTCTCTTACTTTCTCTCCTTCTCTCTCTCTCTTTCTCTCTCTCTCTCTCTCTCTGTCTGTGTGTGATGTTGAGAGTTCTCTGACTCAATACCCCTGTGACTGCCCCTGGCTACTGTATCCAGCACAAGCATAGCTGAATCCTGGCCAAGCACTTGCAGGTGGTGCGTGAAACACTTTTCCACTCAATTTATTGCTTTCCCTCTCTCTCCCTCCCTCCCGCTCTCTCTCTCTCTCTCTCTCTCTCTCTCTCTCTCTCTCTCTCTCTCTCTGAGGTTTCCAGGTCCATGGCAAGCAATAACACAATAACAGTGGCCCCTTTTCCCCAGACCAAAACACATTCTCTGGTTACCATGACAACGGCTCTGACGCCAGCATTGCTGCTTTCAGTACTGCCCATACTGCCACAAACAGACACGCATGTAAGCCTGCACGCAAACACGCACGCACGCACGCACGCACACACACACACCACCACAAAACAGCAAGGCACTAACTGAAAGCAATTTATCAGAATTTACATGATGAAGAATGACATTGTTCTGATGTAAAGACACAATAGCTTTAGCCTGATGAGCCAGACCCACATTAAAATGTAGGGTCTGGGGACTCACCGTTCGCAGTGCTCAGTCCGAGGGGCGGGATAATCGGTTGTCTTTCAGATTCCCTCTGCATGCAATAGGATAGCGCTACAACTCATGAGTCCCATGCGTTTTCCCACCAGCAGAGCTAGTTGGCTAGTTCAAACTTTTGCCAACTTAAAAAACTTGTGTCACGCTGTTCACCAACAGCAACATCCATCTTCTTTGTTTTCAAGTAGCAGGGAATTCAAGCCGAACCGTTGCAACTCTGCCATCAATCATTATGTTAAGCCCGCCTACCGACTCTATAAACGATGTGATTGGCCCTATCAAAGCTTAATTTTTCCAGCTCGCAAGCCAATGGAGAGTTGCTAGACTAGCCCGGGCAGCAAATTAAATTTTTCTAGGCTACAATAGCTTGGTAACAGACACACATTAGCTAGTGTAGCTTACCTCATGCATCAAGTGTTTGTCATTAAGGTAGTCATTGGTTTATCTTTGCTTTGAAAGGTCTCTATCTTTTAAATGTTTCATGACCTTAAGTGGATTAGTTAAAATTGAGCTGAAATGATAGCAATTTAGCTTTGTTTTGCAACAGACAGCAGGGAAAGGTCAAGCGCTGTTTTTCCTAATAAAGGTATTAGCTAGGGTTCAGTCTGCATGTGCATTCACCATTAATCTCGCTACACGTGTGTGTGTGTGTGTGTGTGTGTGTGTGCCTATATTGTTTTGTTTTGTTTTGTTTTTTGTCAAAATGGTCAAAATATCTTGAAAAACTGCAAGCACACACACATACAAACACATCATGACCATGGCCATGTGTCTTGATAGAAAGACACACACACATGATCAGTTCTGGCTCAGTCAAGCCTAAATGTGTTCAGTGGAGTACTATACCTGTGTGTGTGTGTGTGTGTGTGTGTGTGTGTGTCTACTAGGGTCTACTAGACCCTATGCAGTCTGGTTTCAAGAGTGGTCATTCTACTGAAACTGCTCTTCTGTCTGTGACTGACTTTTGGGTCATTTAAGAGGGGTCTAAAGACATTCCTGTTCAACATGGACTTAGTTTAAATTAAATTAGTTGTGTAAGCGCTTGTTATGTGTTATGGTTTGTATAATATTGTTTTATTTTCATTAGGCTGTTGATTAATTTGACATTTTTGTTTATTATTGATATTCTCCTTAATGTAGTCTTACCATGTCATTGTTTTTATATTATTGATTGAATGGACATTATTGTTTTATTATTGCTTTTCCCCTCATTTTCATTGCTTATTTTATTAGGCTATTGATTGAATTGATATTGTTGTTTATTATTACTATTCTCCTTATTATAGTTTGACCAACATTCTAATCTGTTCCCTGTTCAATTTTAAATATTATGTTGTTTTGTATTTGTGTGTCGCTTTGGACAAAGGCGTCTGCCAAATCCATAACCATAATAACCATAACCATCTGTTTGCGTGCTTGTGTGTGTGTGTGTTGTGAGTGTGTGAGCATAGATAGCAATTCTTTTTGGTTGTTTGTTATCTGTAGTTGGACACAGATGCCTGCAAAGATAGCTGGCACCCATCCAGGTATAGATTACTGGAGTAGCACAAGGAAGAGACCTTATGCTATCTACAGTATGCTATTATAGAGAGACCCGATATGCTATGCAATCTACATTTTATTAAATATCTGCTGCATAACTGTTTAACAGCATAATACAGCCTATGTACTGCATTATGTGTAAGTGAGGTCTGGGGTCCACTCAGTAAGTTATGTTAAGACTACACTGCATGGATCCAAGCATCCAATAGATGCAATATGATATTTGGCAATATGACTGTCTTATTTGTCATGCCAAACATTTTGAATTTGAATTTGAGAGAAAGAGACAGGGAGAGAGAGAGAAAGAAGGGAGGGCAGTGAGTGTGAACTAATAAGCCTCTCTCGCCCCCTCCCTCTCTCTCTCCTCCTCCTCTTCCTCCTCCTCCCTCCCCCCACCTGTAAAGTGTCCCCCCCGGCTCAGAGCAGCAACCAACAGGCTAAAAATACTCCTGCAGGAAGGACAGTCTGGACTGCGTCTGCCCCCTGTTTGGCCCATTCAGTCTGTGTAAACAAGCATACACACACGCACACTACATACTTTCTGTCTCCATCTCATGTAGTCATATGAAGAAACAGCAACGCACACATACACACACACACTCACACTTATATAACCATACACATAACACACACACATACATGCACAGACACACAGCTAGACGTATATTTTTACACCTTGTAGAAACAGAAAAACATACACAGTAATATGACCTCACAGACACACACAGCTAATATAAGTAAACTCTCTCTCACACAAACACATGCACCTTCACCCTGTGACTTCATAATTACTGCCTTGCCATTCTTTGACATAACCACTGCCAATCAATACACTTCCAAGGCAATGTATAAGATCAGTAGGCTATCAGTGAAAAAACAAAAACTTCCAGGAACAGTGGTTTACTGTAATATGGTTGATTTATCTAGAGGTCTGTTTACACTTTTGCACATGTGAAAGAGTATGGCCCCACTCCACTGTCTCTTTCTCCCAAGCTCATTCCAAAGACTGCTTGTCTTTTCTGCTCCTTTGTCGTCACTTGCTTTCTATCACTCTCCTCCTCATCCATTCTCATGTCTTCACCGCTGAAACACGGATACCACTGTGCATGTGTGTGTGTGTGTGTTGGGGAGGGGGGTGGATTGGGGGTTGGGAAACACTGTACTAGTACATTTGTGGTGGGCGTCTGGTTATTGTCTGTCCTAGGCAGGGCATGGGCACATGTGGAGGCTCTGGGGGTCCTCTGTGGTTCTGCCGCACGGCTTATCTGGGATTGGCAGCTGAGCAACAGCGGGGGGAAGCCAGCAGCGGAGCCTGGGAAAACCGTCATTTATCAGCAGGTCACATGTGTAGGATGTTTTCCAAAAGGAGAGATTGTGAGAAGAGAGAGGGAGAGAGAGGTAGAGGTAAAGAGAGAGAGAGAGGTAGATGTGAGAATCTGTCATGGCACTATCATGAGAGAGAGGGTGGACATGACAGCAGCTTATCTGACATGGTGGCAGATAGACTTCATATTGTCTGCACTCCTGCAAATAACTCTCTCATACCCCTCTAGTTTATCATGTTGTGTCGGAAAATATTATTTGGAGGGGTTCATTCTGTGTGTCCTTATATCACCCATGTATGGGGATAACAGTTTTTCTCGATCACTTCACAGTTTACTCGATTGCTTTGATCTGCTTAAGGAAACTGGGATCCACTTGTATTGGTCTTCATGAACACTTTCTTTGCACAGCAGAAGTCATCTCTTGTGAATGTGTTCACACATTTTCATTGGGTTCACACAGTTCTCACACCCTTTTGCAAAACAGTTAAGCAGGTCAAAGCAATCAACAAAAATTGTAATAACAGTCAAACTCTTACAGTTTTTCTCGATTTCTTTGACCTGCTTAAGGGAACTGGGAACCATTTGGTCTTCATGAACACCTTCATGACTTCTTCATGAAGTCATCTCTTGAAAATGTGTTCACATTCTCATTGGGTTCACACAGTTCTCACACCCTTTTGCAAAACAGTTAACACAGATGTCATTCAAAAACCCCAAATTCTATTGGTTTTCCTGTGCTAAACAAAAGGAAAACATCTTTTCACAGGTGGTATAGATTTCTTGCATAAGTCTGAATCTCTGATACACCTGTGTGAAACTCCTTTGCACAATTCTTCAATCAGCAATCATTCATTATCCATAAGAGATGCCATGTCTGTTCTGTGTTGCTATTTGCAAGTATGGATCTAATGCACATTTAGACAAAGTACTGTATTGCCTATTTGGTGAAGAAAACAGTACAAACTGTAGGTCTATTTTGATGAAAAATGACGTTGTAGTTCAATGACATTTGTCTTGCCTAGGTGTTTACTGTAGGTCTTACATGTCAATGACAGTTACATCTTGGGAGGAATGAATGAATTATGTTTTATTCAGTACATTTTGTCTTTTCACAGTTTTTTCTGATAGCAAAAATGCTCATTTTGAGAACTAGATTTTGCATTTTGTTGTCCAGTGTGTAAT
>NC_055958.1:15498571-15506071 GCF_018492685.1 Alosa sapidissima
TGTCAACATTTCAAAACATTCCGAGCTCTTCTAATAAACCCCACCCAGTGCAGACACACGCACACACACCCACAAACCCCAAATCCAGGAATGCCATCAGGAATGTGTTTGTGTGCTTCTCCAATACTGCCATAACAATCTGACTGGGAGCAGAAAAACAAAACAAGTCTGAGAGAGAGGAAAGCAGACTGAAAGATAGATAGAGACAGAGAGAGAGAGAGGCATTATAGGTAAAAAGGAAGGTGTGAGGTGAGATGTGGTGAAGGGAAAGAGAGAACAGGATGGAACAGAACCGAAGGGAGGAGAGGAGAAGAGAGAGAGAGAGAGGAGAGGAGGAGGAGAGGAGAGGACGACAGCAGTCCATTAATCATGGGTGCTGGGGGTTCCGGCTCAGCCTGCTCCCCATTAGAGGCGGGCAGGGCAGGCCTCTGCCCAGCACTCACCACACCTCTGGCTCTCACATTCTCACTGCTACACACACAGACACACACATATACACACACATGTGTATCTACAGTATGTGCGCACACATATACTTGTGTATGTGCACGTATTTCACGTACATATATATATACACAAATTCACACACACACACACACATATACACATGCACACCAGGGTTTCCGTTGTCCGGTAATTACCGGACATTGGCCAAGAAAAAAAAAGAAATGTCCGACAAAATTAAATCTCTCCGGTCAAATTGTCCGATTGAAATTGGCTAATAATGCCGTCCCCTAACGCAATCTAAATTTGAGAATAACCCTTAATATGTAAGCCTACATTATACGTCCTCTGGCTATGTTTTTAAATAAACAGGCTCTACCATTTGAAAAGTAAGCTATTAAACAACACGCATAGCCTATGCTGCATTTCAAATAGGAAGCGCACGCGGCTTAAAACGTCCATGTTAAACAACGAACAAATGAGTGAGGCGGTTCAAACATGGCCAGGCCCAAGCAGACTAGCCTTAAAAGTTTTTTCAGAGGCCAGACGCGATGGATGATGATAAATTGGTAACGTGCTAACGAAGCCTCAGATGTCCGGTCAACTCCACCACCACCAGATAAAAAGCAGAAGTGTCGGGCGTATCTGTCGGAATCAGTGACATTGGAAGTTGAGTTGCGGGGGGTGCGGCCGCTCCAAGACACTGTCATTCTCCGTGTACACTGGGCATGCAAAGTGTTCTTTACCCAAAACATACAGTAGGCCTATGCATTCTCTGTCTATGATCTGCAGGGTTAGGGCCTCCTCGACGAGGCGATTACTGGTCCGTGGATAATTTCTGGCACAATTAAACGGTATCATTGAACCGCAGCCGAAAGAAAAAGAAAACATTTCCCAGAATAGGAAACATTTCTTAATTTATTGTTATCAAATAAAGAGGCATAGCATTAGGGGGTTGTGGTGTGAGCGCTCATTCTTGTGTGTGCGCATCTGTGTAAGTTAAACAGTCACCTCTGGAGATGACGTGGGCAGCAGCAACAAACAACTTAGCCTTTTTAAAACAATGAACGAAGGGGACTCTTGCTGTCCATGAAAATATACTGGCTAGATCTTGTTAGGCATGTTTAAGTTAGGCTAATGAACATGTTGCATTCTATACAGCCTGATTATGTCATTCTTTAAGCTATAGCCTGTCTCCAGTTTTCCTCAATTTGACTAATTAAGAAGGGATAATAGGATATTTGACCGGCATATCATCAAAATGTCCGGAAAACGAAACCTCTGCCGGTCAATTTGACTGGCACCATTTTTTCTAGCGGAAACTCTGATGTACACATATGCGTGCACGCACACACATATAAACACACGCACAGACATACTGTACAGACACAAACACACACACACTTACACACACACACAGTGTCACTCATTATCTCACACAAACACAAGATGAATGAGCCCGTGTGTGTGTGTGTGTGTGTGTGTGTGTGTGTGTGTGTATGTGTGTGTGTGTGTGTGTGCATGTGGTGGGGATATGTGTCCGCATCTACACACAGCCACTAATGTTTCCTGTTTCTCACTCTCACTCACTCATCCATTCCTGGAACACACACACACACACACACACACATACGCACACATACACACACACACTCACATACAGACACACTTGTTTGAAGATGGAGAGCTTCCAGGGCCATTAGTTAAAAGGTGTGAGTGTGCGGGGGGAGTGGACGTGGGGTGGACGAGGCTCACAGTGGCGGGGGCCAATCCCTCAGACGGGGTCTGGGGGGGGGGGGGGGGGGGGGGTTACGCTTGGGGACCCATTTGTCCCTGCCAGGTAGGGCCGCCGTGAGGAATGGTCTCCTCAGGAAAGACTCCTTTGTCTCACGCCCCACACTCTGGACAGAGAGGATAGATGAGCCCAAGAGGGGGAGGGGGAGAGAGAGAGAGAGAGGATGGAAGGATGGAGGAGAGGATGGAAGGATAGAGAAGAGGTGGAGGAAGGAGAATATGAAGAGAAAGAAAAAAGAGAGAGAAAGAAAAAAGAAACCCTCTGTTTGATCAACTCAGTCAATGGAAGAGCTGTTTTCTCCATTTTGTTTGCTCTAACTCCCTAATAAGCCAACAACTGTGAGCAGATGAATCACACTGAGACACAGACAGAGGGCTTTGAAGCTACATGTGGCCAGCTATACTCTATAGATGAAAGAAAGCATGGAAAGGGGTTGTTTGATGTGTTGGTGTGCTCAGAAAATATACACAAAGCATAAAACAACTTCTCATGAGATAAATGTGTGTGGATGTCTGTATCTGTATCTTCTTTTTTAAGTCTTTGTGTGTGTGTGTGTGTGTGTGTGTGTGTGTGTGTGTGTGTGTGTGTGTGTGTGTGTGTGTGTGTGTGTGTGTGTGTGTGTGTGTGTGTGTGTATCTACAGTATGTGCGCACACATATACTTGTGTATGTGCACGTATTTCACGTACTGCACGTATGCACACACACACACACACACACACACACACACACACGCACACACACACGGCTGTGAGCATGTGTGTATGCACACATGTCAGAGGCGCTGGTCATCAATTCCAATTTGACTGCATAATATTCAATCTGCGTTAGCGTGGCCAGGCAGACTGATGGACTGGCCAGTGAATAGATCAGGCATGTCTAATAGATCACCTGCGCTGACTGGCCTGCACTGGCCCAGCCCTGCCCGCACATAAACACACACACACACACACACACACACATACACACACACACACACACACACACACACACACACACACACACACACACACATAAACACAGAGATCACTCCTGTCTGTGACTGTGTTGGGCTAAGCAGTCAGGGTGGCTAGTCCCAGGGTGCCTCTTCAGAGGCTGGAATAAGCACCAGTTCACACTGTTGTGCTTTGGGGATAAGGAGAGGGAATTGTCCCTCCATGTGTTTTAAAACAGCAACAACTTAACCCATCCTTATGTTGTTTTTTAGGTAGCTAGATTTGGTAATATTCTTGACATTCATTTAAATGGATTGTACATGGCTATGTAAAGAAGAAACCAACAATCCTGTAGTTTACCAGTGTTGCCAAATATATCACTGAAATGCATCAGTTAACGAATTAGCTACCTTTGATCAGGGCCATTTGGACAAGTGCGCTGGCTTCTGGTTAGTCCGATTGTTAGATTTCTACAATAGCACTCCAATAAACTGAAATATGGCCTGGTGTGCGACCAAAAGCATGCAGCCATACATTCCCAGGGAAAGGAATCTACACAGCCTCCCCTGGGAAGCCCTCAGCTCTTGGCTTTGAAAGAGGCCTTCCTCGGACTGCCTTCACATCCTATACTCAAGCAGCAGATGTGCACACACACACACACACACACACACACACAGACAGACACACACACACACACACACACACACACACACACACACACACACACACACACACACACACACACAACACATTTAAATTCTTTATTTGGATTAGAAGATAAGCATATACCAGGGCATAATCCAATTTGACAGAAAGGTGTACAACACACACACACACACACACACGCACACACACAGACAGACAGACAGACAGACAAACAGACAGACAGAGACACAGACACACAATCACAGAGAGACAGGCCTAGGTGGCTTGGCCAACTCCTCTCATCCCTGTAACTGTTGACACACTCACGAGCAGCAGTGTACCGCACCACACCACGACCACAACCATACAGCCACACCATCGCCAAACACACACACACACACACACCTGTCAGCCGTCACCACCCTTTGCATGATGGGATACCACCAAACAAATATTGAATAGGAAGTGCTAGTATCCGCCAGCTGTACTGCCTAGGGCGTCGGGTGGGGTGGGGGTCTGTTTGTCCAGTGCTACGCTGGACGGAGTGTTGGTGTTTACCAGGAAGTCATTGAGAAAAAGTAGATGAATGAAATATGATGCACGGATGAACAGATGATTGAAAGATTCTGTCCAAACAAGCCTTGTAGTCAAAGGGTAGGATTTTTTTTAACCCTTGTGTTGTCCTCAAATCTTACCGACACTCTTTATCCTTGGGGTCAATTTGACCCTAGCTAAATAAACCCTCAGAAAATGATTATAATTCATATTGTTACCCAGTTTTTTTGTGACTGGTACTTAACAAGAGTGTAATAACCACCATCAAAAGCCCTACAAAACAATCCCACCCCCCCACACCCCTTTATGAACCTTGGAACCTTGGCTGGCAATATTGCCTATCCAGTGTCAGCAGCCCAAAGGCTTGCTGTTGCTTCCCCTTTTGACTTATACAGTCCTGCCAAAATGACTTATATGTAATAAGTACTTGTGTATGTAATAATGATAATAACAATATGTTATCATACTATTCAAATAATAATATCCATAATGTGTCAAATATTCATGTATCTTATGTTTCATACAGCTGGGGTCAAACTGACCCCAAGGAACATCAGTGTACAAAATATTTGTACAGGACATTGAAAACATATATGTTGTACCCTTCAATTGAGGAAAAGTCATTAAAACATGAAGCAAAAAAAAAAAGTGAACCATATATTTTATGGTTCAAATTGACCCCAAGGATAACAGGAGGGTTAAACACACACACACACACACACACACACATACACTTTGAATAATTTGGTCTTTTGACTTAATAAACAAGCAACCAGAGGCGGACAGAGTACACAGCTTCATTACTTGAGTAAAAGTACAGCTACCCTTTGCTAAATTTTCAAGTACAAGTAAAAGTACAACAGTTAGATGTCTACTTAAGTAAAAGTACTGTAGTACTTGTTTTTAAAAGTACTTGAGCATGGTCGGACTGGGAACAAAATTCGGCCCTGGCAATTTTCTCCTGGACCGGCCCACCACTGGACCCCCCCCACACACACACACACACACACACAAGCCCACCGATATCACATTTTGCAAAAATTGGGCTACCTTCGTTACTAACATACCAGTTGATACTTTTTACCTGCATCGACTCGCAATTGATTGTGCATCTAATGTAACACTCGGTGGAGAGACTTCCACTTTCCAAGTTTCACTTTCAATGTCATTGTGAGCTAAAAGGCTATGGGAAATACTTTGAAGTTCCTTTTGAGTCCAAAAATGAATAGGTTTTCTATAACCTGTACTACACTTTTCCACCAAGTTGTGCGAAAATTGTAGGCTACCCGTAGTTTTTTTTATGTTAACAGACAAACCGCACTACAGTAGCCTACATGGTGCAGTAAATGGAAGCTCTTGGTAGTGCGTGCAACTAACGTCTATAAAATATATTTATGGAATAAAACTAGACACCTCTGACTGCTGTTTACGGTTAAACTGCGATGATGTGAACACCAGCCAGCGGAGGGCAATTACAGTATATAGCCTAGGCTACCATGCATGGACTCGTAGGCTATATTTCCCCACAAACCTAGCGGCTGCTTGGACAAATCCACTTGAGGGGGGGGGAAAGGGGGCGCGATCGTAACACACACTGAACCTGTCATGAAGAGGCCAAAATGATTGACCTGTGACCCCCCAAGCCAAATGGATGCAACTGCATTTATAGGCTAGGCCTAGGCCTACATGACGGGCCGCAAATAGGCTAAATAACTTAAAAATAAATAAATAAATAAATACGTATTTCAAATAAAAAATACTATTTTGTAATTGAAACACTTGAAGCGAACACTATCATTAACTTATTCAGAAAATTGAAATAGTCTGGCGAGATGGGGCCACGGGTTGGCACATTCCCGGGATGGACCTGCTGCTTCTTCATCCATTGTTTCGTCCATAGTTTCGTCTCTTATCTAAATCTGACCATGGAGTTGACTTTGGCGGAAAGCTGAAGGTGATTGCTGATAGGCTGTCCCAATCAGTGGTGCCTGCACAATCCAATCATGTTTGAGAGGGAAACAACAAATTGAGGGTTTCCAAGATTTTTATTTTTTCCTTTTTTTTTTGAAGAAGTAACGGGTACTCACGGTTGTGGATAGAAATGTAGTGGAGTAAAGAGTACAATATTTGCCTTTCAAATGTACTTTAGTAAAGTCATGAGTACTCCCCAAAAATGATACTCGAGTAAAGTACAGATCCTTCAAAATTGTACTTAGGTACTGTACTCAAGTAAATGTACTCCGTTACAGTCCGGCTCTGCAAGCAACGATTCCAACTGCACCATCCAGAATTGAAATAAGGCATGTCATTGGACTAGAGCTTTTCTACAGCAATGGGCACGGTTTATATGGGCACTGGACTAGAGGGAAAGAACAGCTTGTCATGACACAAACACATGACACCTTGACAACAGAGAAACTGTAGATCAAAGTAAAGTCAAGTTGTGTGTATGTCAAGTTGACATAGTACCTGCTGCTAACATGTTGTGTTGATATCTGAGGCTGAAATGACATGCCACAATGTGTCAAAGGCATAGCTGAGTGTATTTCAGACTTAGGAGCTATTTCTGGCAATATGTCAATATGACATTGGAAGTTGACATAGTGTCGTTTCAACCCAAAAACATCATGACAAATCATATGTCAACAACAATTTATTTATATAGGCCCTTGGGTCGTTTATGACTTGCCAAACTCCAAATTGGTATTGAGTTAGTGATATGGATAACCTGCCTGCCCACTGTGAGAGAGTATAATACTGAGTGCATTCCCTCGGGATGAATGAAGTATCCACAGTTAGGAACAAAATTATTCATACCCCTCACAAAGATTGATTCAATGTTGATTTTCTCTTGACCAATATGTTTGTTCTGACTGAAAATGACAATGTGGGATGACAATTTGGAAGCGTTTTTATGTCCAAAATCATTCACACCCTTTTTAAATAATCAAAGGAAACATCTTTATTTGCATTCACAGATCTCAAAATGGTTCTTATACCTACCAAGCCTCTCCATGTCTCCACAATGATTCTAGATCGCACCTTTTTAACAGCAATCAGGTTCTTGAGGCAGGAATGATTATTTGCCATCACTCTGGCCTTGTGTTCACTTTTTTGATGGATTGAG
>NC_055958.1:15508571-15518571 GCF_018492685.1 Alosa sapidissima
AGGGAGAGGGAGAGAGGGAGCAAGGGGAGTGAGAGAGGGGGGGGAGACAGGCAGGGCAAAAGCACTAGGAGAGAGAGAGATAGACAGAGAAAGTAGAGAAATAGAGAGAAACAGACAGGGAAAATCACTATGAGAGAGAAAAAGAGGGAGAGAGAGATAGATAGAAAGGGAGAGGAAGAGAATGAGATGGGGGGAGTGATAGAGAGATAGGAAGAGAACAGAAAAGGAGGGGAAGAGGGAGAGAGAGAGAGACTGAGAAAGAATGAGAATGAATTCCTCAGACGTGTCTGAGCATGGGGGTGCTGTGCAAGAGAGGGATGAGAAGGACAGGAGAAGAGTGGAGTGGAGGATAGGAGAAGAGAGGAGTGGAGGAGAGGAGAAGAGTGGAGTGGAGGATAGGAGAAGAGTGGAGTGGAGTGGAGGAGAAGAAAAGAGAAGAGAGGAGTGGAGGAGAAGAGAAGTAACAGGAGGCGAGGGAGGAGTGAGCAGCCGTGTGGGCTGTGGGCTCCCAGGAAGAGGTGGTGTCTCTGCAGTCACGCCACCACCCCTCCTGTCCAAGCTGCCCAGTTGGGAAACCACAGAGAATTTCTCAATAATGAAATGTATTTTCACAACTTGTTATACCCCACTCCCTCCCTCTCTCTCTCTCTCTCTCTCCCTTTCTCTCTCCATGTGTGTGTGTGGGTTGTTTTTGAGAGAGTGGGAAAGAAAGAGAAAGAGAAGAGGAGGATGTGTGGGTGTTTGATTTGCCTAAATTTCCCTGTAATGGATGACACATAGATTCTTATCACCCATTTGAGGCAATTAATCACAGAACACATGGATCTATTTGTAGGGATGTGTGTGTGTGTGTGTGTGTGTGTGTGTGTCTGTGTCTGTGTGTCTGTGTGTGTAGCCCAGGGCATTAACCTTATTATAGACTACTTGCTTGTTTTTCACAAACCCTTTACGTTGTTCAAGTGTGTGTGTGTGTGTGTGTGTGTGTGTGTGTGTGTGTGTGTGTGTGTGTGTGTGTGTGTGTGTGTGTGTGTGAAAGAGTGTTTGTTGTTCTGTTTTGATCCTTTAACTGAACCACAAATCCAGCTGTTGCAGGTGATTTTTCATCATATTTCTCTTGACACTCCTTAAGGTTCTCACGGTCCTGACTAGACGACCAAGTGAGTATAGCACACACACACACACACACACACACACACACACACAGGTGGAGGATCCTAGGTGAGTCACACCCTTTCCTGTTACTGATGATAGTCCTGGGAAAGAACAACAAAAGGAAGAGAGGGAAACAACGGAGAGAGAGAAAGAGAGAGAGAGAGAGGGAGAGAGAGAGAGAGAGAGAGGGAGAGGAGAGTGAAACAGCAAGAGGGGGAGGGAACGACAGTGATCTCACCTTTTGTCTCAATGCCAAGGTCCCTTAGTCATCCCAATGGACAGTCCTGTTCAGGTGTGCTCTGGGGAAAACAAGACAAACAGACAGAGAGAGAGGGAGAGATGGAGAGAGGGAGAGATGGAGAGAGAGAAATGAAAGGTAGACTTTGGTCAGATGTTTACATGTCTATCTCTGTGATTGCCTGACATGCTTTCGAGATGAGATGGAGTCTGGGAGTGTGTGTGTGTGTGTGTTTGTGTGTGTGTGTGTTTGTGTGTGTGTGTGTGTGTGTGTGTGTATGTGTGTGTCAATGTTTTTAAGGGTGATTAGCAGCACATGTCCATTTGGTCTTTGTGTGGCAAGTTTGAGCAGGTCAGACCCTTGAGGCTTGTGTGTGTGTGTGTGTGCATGTGTGTGTGTGTGTGTGTGTCTGTGTGTGTGTGTGAGAAAGAGGGAGAGAGAGAGAGAGAGGGAAAGAGAGAGATGCTTGCACGGTTCATACACTAAGGTTCACCCCAGTGTGTTTATTTGTGCCTATAATCCAGTGCCTATTTTCCACAGAGCCCCTTTACATTTTCTGCTCAGATGCAGAAGTTTGTGACAGGCTTCCTCAACCGCGTTTTTCTAACTTTCCTTTTTCGCACTTCCCTCTTTGCTCCATGCTGCAGTCTCTGTATTTCACAACGGCTTGAAGTCCAGCGCGGGTTGAATAAAATGATCTGAAACAGGATCCCTTTCTCCCCTCTGGAAATGTGCAGAGAAGTTTCCCTTGAACTAGTGTAAACACTCTTTTCCTTCACATCTGCACAGCACTATGGAGCTGGTGTCCAATGCCACTGATGCTATGGGCTGCCACGCTTATTTTTCAGGCACACCTCAGGCTTGTGTGTCGTTTTTGATCACAGCATGTGTCAAATGAATACATGTAAATCCATGTAAATGGAGACTGAGGCTGTGTGTGCTGTGTGTGAGGTAGAAAGGGGACTGAGGCTGTGCTGCGATTGGAGTATTTGGGGTGGCTGAGGTAATGGCGTGGCCTGTGGCTGACACTCACCTCGAGTGAACCTCCACTAGCTCAGCTGGCTCCCTTTGTGTGACTGGGGGCTCCCCTGCTGAAAGTCGACTCTTCAGTCCCAGCGGGGAGACACAGGGGGGGTCGTAGGCTCGTCTGGTAAGGGAAACATTTGGCCTTAACACACCACCACCACCACTACCCACCACCCCACCACCTTTCTTTGGAAAAAGCAGTCATTTAATAGTAGTCAGTAATTTTTTTGTCTTTGGCAAAATCAGCTTTTTCAAAACTCCATGTACATCTGGCGGTCATTGTATTTTTTTTTTCTTATTGGTCGTATAATACTGTATTCACAACAGCAAATTATTTGGGAAAATTACTGTTTTTGTTTTCAATATTGCTTACATGTTTACTGTGTATTTCAACTTCTCTCTATGTATGACTTTCACTCTTGTATGAAAATATACATAGAAGCCAATGAAAGAAGAAGAGCTTTAGGTTTTGAGCAACAGTGTGTACATGATTTATTCAAAATGTCATATTATGACAAAAGTATTTATACTGTGAGGCGAACGCTTGCTTTAGAGATGTGTTTATGACATTTTGAATGGTGCGTGTCATTTTGCTGGAGATTTGAGGCATTTTTATAAGTATAAGTATAAGTATATATACTCTTTTGATCCCGTGAGGGAAATTTTGGTCTCTGCATTTATCCCAATCAGTGAATTAGTGAAACACACTCAGCACACAGTGAACACACAGTGAGGTGAAGCACACACTAATCCTGACGCAGTGAGCTGCCTGCTACAGCAGCGCTCGGGGAGCAGTGAGGGGTTAGGTGCCTTGCTCAAGGGCACTTCAGCCGTTCCTACTGGTCGGGGTTCGAACCGGCAACCCTCCGGTTACAAGTCCGAAGTGCTAACCAGTAGGCCACGGCTGCAAAATGTAGTGTGTCACCAATTGTCAGACTTAACTCAAGCGGTTCTACTACTACACCTCTAACACCTGTATATATTATACACTATTAGATAACATGGCATTTTGGTTAAAAGCAGACCAAAGGTCAATTGTGATAGAAATGCTGTAACTTTAGGCTTAGGCCTACTCATTAAAATTAACAGAGAGCCGGAGGGTTACGGACTTGTAACCCTCCGGTTACAAGTCCGAAGCGCTAACCAGTAGCCTAGGCCACGGCTGCCGAATTGAAAGCTCTGTCAGTCAAATTCAATATCAAAATGTTTTACTGTGGCCTTTTATGACGTATGTATTGGCAGACAGCCCTGGTAACTTACCGTTGTCGTTGACACACCTGCTCGCTTGACTGCCACTGCAAAGTAGCCTGTGCATTGGCATTCTCCAGGCGTGTAGCCTGCGTGTCAGATAACCCTGACGTTTCTTGTATTGTCGTGCTGGCTGTCGGAATGATCAGCAGTACAAATAAGTTCGCTAAAATATTGGTGGGGACAATTTTGTCATCTTAAAATTTTGATTAGGACTAGTCCTTAGCGTCCCACCCTAAATCTACGCCCATGTTAATCACACTGAGAAAGAGCCCATATTAGTGGTTAAAGCTCTGCTCCACCCCTCTTGTCCTCTTCTCTCTTCTTTCTGTTTCACACACACACACACACACACACACACACACACACACACACACACATACACACACACAGTCGGGATTGTGTATACAGTATGCTGTATAAATGTCCCAAGCATGTACACACACACACACACACGCACACACACATATGATAGGTCTCGCCTCACCTATTCCTGGAGACATCCCATTACCTTCAATGCTTTTCACACAGACACTCTGCCATACTCCCTCAGAGAGAAAAGATCTCTCTCTCTCTCTCTCCCCCACACATACACTTCTACCATGTCAACATCACTGTATCAATCTATTCAGTTTTGCTTTTGTTTTACTTACAGTTAAATTAATTTTTTATCATATTGCTTTAAGCGATATACATGGGGCAACTTGTTGCAGGGCAACCACATAACCGGTTCCATGTGTTCCAATTGGATAATGAAGTTCTCAAGAAACTGTTGATTTAAGTTCTCAAGAAACTGTTGATTTAAGTTCTCAAGAAACTTGAGGTTGGTTTGTGTGAGCAACGTAAACATTACTCATCTTACATTGAAGGTTTGCTTGTGCAGTCAAGTCTTAGGCCTAGTCCACACGTACCAAACCGATCTTTTTTTCCTCCGTCTTCCCTGGAACCGTATCAAGAATATTTGTGTCAAAACGGATCCATCTCAACACGAATCAACATGTTACTTCATACCCCAGGCCTATAGGTGGCACTGTGTCTTTACAGAAATTCACCAAAACTTGCAAAACTTGCGCTTTAAAAACAGACAGAATAGGCTACGGCGAAATGGCTAGTGCAAGGAAACCAGAATTGTTTGTGTGGACTGATGGTGAACTGTCAACTGTAGTCAACTGTAAAACTAATAAACGTTATTTTACGGTTTGTGAAGGGTGCAGTCCCGTCCTTTATTTGGCTAACGCAGGTAGGCCTACTAATCACCTTTACTTTCTTTGGTTGTAGGATAGTCCGTGATTCACATTAGTTTTGGCTATCACCGCAATTAGGCTACTAAACGCAAGGCTTACCCAAGTTCTAGGCTATTCTGTCGCCACATTTATAATATTGCTATAAAACCTTCGTTAGTAACAGTCAATACTTTTGCCTGCATCAAATCGTGCATTCGCATTCAGTGTGCTACCATCGGCTTAACGTGAGTTCTAAGCGTCTTTGTATGCTTATATCTGATTTCACTCAACTGTGAATGCATGTATATATGTTGTAAGACATGTAAAATAAATGAATGACACTGGCCCTACGAACAAATTAATGTAGCCTAAACTTACACCGCACTTTCCTAATAACTTAAGTTCTCTCGCGTCACTGACAGTAGCTAGAATGCATAAAAAAACACCGGGAAAAACAGTGTTCAGTCCACCAAGTCATAAGCTATCGGCGCTGCGCAGCATCAGTTGTGATATTTATCTTAACGGAGTATAATCGTAGGTAATTTCATGTATGAAAACTAGTATTGTTAGGCAATACTATAAGTGCAAGTCCAGGGCAGCTGAGGTGGGGCGATGACATCATCGATACGCAAGCAGGATGTGCGGTTTCGCTGTCTAAACGAACTCAAACGGGCTACGGTTTCAGATTTCTCCACTCTGGGACCAGGTTTCAGAAAAGTGCGGTTTCGGGCAGTGCGTTTACAGGATTCGTTTGGACGCTCGGCCAAGACGAAGCAAAACCTCTGCGTTTAACCTAAAAAGCGTCTCTGTGTGGACAGGCCCTTAATGTGAACGAAAAAAGGTATCGCCCTTCTCCAGTAGGCCACCTGTTAGAATGCATCAGAATAAAGGAAATCACATCTACTCAGTTAAAAACATTCCTGGGGAGAACCCCCTGACCCCACGCTACTTTGTCCCACCCAGGTGTGAAATGTCTCCGACGTCCTTGCACACACACACACACACACACACACACACACACAGATACACACACAAAAAAATGTGTGGGGAAAACTCTTGATAACGCTTTCTATGAAGGTCATCACTATAATGACTCATGCATAGATTCATAACATGATAATTGTTATAATCATTTATAAACAACTTATAATCGTCATGGAAAGTGTTGCCAAAGGCTTTTCAGTGTGTGAGTGTATTTCTGTGTGTGTGTGTATTTCTGTTAGTTCTGGCTGCAGTCCTGTGTGTACACACAATGCGTTGTAATCCCTGGGTAAGCAGATGCAGTGTGCTCCTGGTTAAGTGTAACTCAGTCATTAGGATCCACTTTTGCCTCGATGCTCACATATACCTAAACTAGATAAGTGAAAGTGAAACTGGCTCTATATATAGCCTCTCTCTTTCTCTCTCTCTCTCTCTCTTTCTCCAAATGAATATTCAGTGTAATGGCCCAACCTAATCCTGTAAGAGCATCAACATGCCATGCATGCCTCCAATGTCCTCAACAGAGAATTGAGAGTTAGGGCATGGCTCTCTGTGTCCAAATATGACAGTGAAGACACACACACACACACACACACACACACACACACACACACACATACACACACACACACACACACACACACACACACACACACACACACACACACACACACACACTGCATAGAGATGAGACTAAAGGTGGAAGCAGCTTCTTTCTCCACCTGTTCCTTCCAGTCCTGTCAGACTGCTGTGGAGACCTGTGTGGGCGTTGCCGTCCTCCATTACCCTTTATTATTTACAGAGATCAATTAGCCACACTGAGCTGTGTGTGATCCACGGAGGGAGCAAGTGATGGATAGCACATCACAGCACAGTCTCATTTTGCCCTCACGAGCATCCTCAACTAATCCATGTAGAACCACACACAAAGAAACACACACACACACACACACACACACACAGAGAGAGAGAGAGAGAGACTCATCCCAAATCAGTTTGTATACAAAAAAGGAGTATTGTATATGAAATTCTCATATAGTTGTATACTATAAGTAAACTTAAATAAGCGTAATCATGATACACATACATTTAGTCCTGAAAAAGGAGGTCTGGTTGGGTGGCTGCTTTGATAAAAACCCAAAGAGCCAAAGTTTCACAGGTGCTTGTATTTTCCTACTTCATTTATATGAATGCGTTTGTTCACTGGCACATAATGCTTTATAAACTCATTATACTGCTAAGACAGTCAAAGCTGAAACAGCTGAAAATGTGCGCTTTTTCATTGCATGTTTTGTTTTGTTCCGTTTATGTCTGTTCCTGACCCCCCTCCCTCTCCTCCCCCAGCGTCATTCCAGCCTTAATTACCATTTTAATTAGCATGCATGTGAGAATATATAGTCTATCCACATATGGCCAAGGGCGTAAAATAATAATCTCATTAGGCAATTATGTATTGGGCAGTAGTCTGGGAGACCATTCAGATCAGCCTGTCTGATTGCAGGGATGGGGGGGGGGGGGGGGGGGGGGGGCTGACCTTTGCAGTGTCATCAAGCTGGGCTTCTAATGTTGTGTTTGTTGGAAATGTGGATTAAGCTCTTAAATGTCATCTGTCTGTGAAACGCAGGCAGCTTCCGCGCCACTCAAATCAGACACAGGCTGGGAGTGAGAGCAGACAAAGGAGAGAAGTCACCGGCACCTGAGACTAGAAGGAGTGAGGCTTACTCTAGAGTGGCCTGGAGAGAAGGCGTTAGGACTCATTGTTGCGATGTGTAAGTGTGTGTGTGTTTGTGTGGTGTGTGTGTGTGGGGGGGGGGGGGGGGGGGTGGTACAGGGGGGTCATGTATGAAGACATCTGTTGTCTGCAGTGGGGAGGGAAAGAGGTCAACCCCTCTGGAGGCCAAGACAGAACACTCAAGAGAGAAAGATTTGTGGAATTTCTTAAATAATGTTACTTTTTATTGCATGTGACTAATTCAGAATCAATACAGATCTAAAGCAGGACTACTTACACTAGGGCAGGGTTTTAAATTATCCTTAGTAGCTTCACAATGCAAAAGTAATATGACATATGTACAATGGAAGACACAGCATGATCAGTCAGGCCTCAAAAAGTATTCAACCGTTATGATACTGAAAAAAAATATTACGTACAGAATCAGAATGAAAACACTGATAAAATCACTGTTAGAATCCAATAGCAAAAAAGAACACAAAATACACTTTTCTCTCTCAAAGTTGGCAGAAAAAATGTGCACGGCAAAACAAAAAAAAAAAAGTTTAGGCTTCAACAGGTTAACACACATTTCTTTAGACATTTGTTTTTTTTTTTACTGTAAACTAATCTTTTTTAAAAAAGTGTAAATATTGCATACGCCATTGGTGGACTACACCTATGTAGCAAGATTTACGTGTTCATCGTATTAATACGTGAAAATGTACCTCCTTTTTTCAATGTTACAGCATTATAAAATATTTTTCATAGTGGCATTTATCGTACAAAGCTAAAAAAACATACCATACCAAACCAAATTAGGGTCTGGTGAGTACCTTCATTAGTGCTTTAGTTGTTTGAGGGGAATTCATTCATTCATTCAAACATTTATATACAAAAAAGACATAAGTTATTATCTTTTAACTTAAAACACTCAAAAAATCGTGACAACTTTTCAGTTGCATTCTCTGTACTGTACAATATATACAAGTTTTAGGCAAACGTTACATGAAAAACACAAACTGGTGTGTCAGAAGCGTTGTCATTTTGAAGAATTGTTAAAAAATATTTGTTGATGATGTTTCAGTGGGTTTTGTCTATTTAGTTTTGTTTCATGTCTGTTCTGTTTTTGTCTTTGTGTTCATCACGTTTTGTCCATTTGTCTCTGGTGGAGCTGGCAGAAAAGCTCTACATTCAAATCTGTCTTGTGTTTTACAATCTACGGAGTTTGTAAGTGCAAGACCAAGCATTGTTTTTTTTTTTTTTTCTGTGTGTGTATTTTTGTTTGTTTTCAGATGAGTCAGTCCCTGTTTTTCAAGACATCTTGTCAGAGGGGGAGCAGCAGTGGTGTTTTTCAAGCCTCAGAAAAAAAGAATCCCTGAAGTCTGTGTGAGGGTTTATGTGTGTGTTTGTGTTTGTGTGTGAGATAGTGACAGAGAATGAAAGAGTGAGTTTCTACCCATCATCATTCAGCGTCTTGACCACCGCGGGTGTTGGGGGCAGACGCCGCCTCGAGGCCTGGAGGGTCTCCAGAAGATGAGGAATCATGGGTAGAAATCACCAGAGGGTTGGGTTTGGACAGGTGGGTGCATTTTTGCAGATCAAGGTTATAAGGTTACAGTCTAAAGTGTCCAGATGTGCCTATAGGCAGGCTGCTGCAGACTGGCCCTGGTGAAGGTGTACACACAGGTCAGTTGCTAAAGCAAACTGGAAAGAGCTGATGTTTTTCTCTGAGTGTTGACACCTTCTCTACAGCTGCTTCCTCGGCATGAGTAAACCGATGAGCCAAGCGCTACCTATATTCCTTTCGTGACCTTTGAGAGTGGTGATAAATATTACTATACTTTAAAAAAATCATATAAATATCTTGTGTATTTTTTTTAAATTACAATAACAATAATTATAGTTATATAAGAAATCTTTGATCACAGCCGAAGTCCACTTTTGCTATATGTAGAAATATATCTGGAGGTGCTGGGTTCAACTATAGGTACGTGACATTCCGTTTCTATGACAAATGGCATATCTTTGCAAGTATGTGTATGTGTTTGTCTAGGTCCATAAGAAACATCTTCAAGAGAAAAAACAAACAAACACTATTTTACAGAAGAGTTGATAAGGCTTTGGATTGGTGTTTTAGGAAAAAAGAAAGAAACCTAAAAGAAACATTCACCTCTGAAAATAAATTAGTTATATTTTTCCAATATATACTCTTTTTTCTCATATACGAGTTATAACCTGGCTCACTCTGAGGTAGGGTTTTCAAGCAACTGCTTACTGAATTTGTTGGGGGTATTATTATATTAAATAGATAGATAGATAGATAGATAGATAGATAGATAGACAGATAGATAGACAGATAGACAGACAGATAGACAGATGTATCTGAAATGTCACCTCAGTTGCAGTGCTGTGACCACA
>NC_055958.1:15528571-15553571 GCF_018492685.1 Alosa sapidissima
TGAGGCCCTTCTCTTCCTGTACACTAGTGAGAGCAGACACGTGCTTTCCTAATTGGATCCCACTCCTGGAGTGTTTGTCATGTTTGCGTTAAGAGTTTCACCACAGGTCTGGGGTACTCCTTTCAGCAACACACTAAGAGTATTTTCACACACATCCTCCATCCTCCGTACACACACATTCATAAAATTCACAATACACACTGCAAACAAGACATGCTGTACAACACACTGAATACACACACACACACAAACACACACACCATATGACAGTTGCAAGTTCCAACTCACAATCCTGTTCTGTGTACAGTCATATAAACACACAAGAAAGGGATCAGGCATCACTTGAAGCCTTGCATAAGTGCATGTTTTTGCTTGGGTGCATATTTCATTGACAGATAACCTAAGCTTTTGAAACCGAAAAAAAAAAAAAAACATGAAAAGGGTGTAACTTCTAAAAAATAAACAGGGAGGGAGTGAAGACATGAGCGCATTCACCTCTTCTCGCGACCTTTGCACACTGCCTGCATTCCACCCCTGAAACCTGCTACCTGACAAGTGATAAACAACTGATTCACTTGTTTTTTTCCGGGGGGCCAATGGCCCACCACTGCACACGGCACCAAAGAGCAAGAGCGAGAGGGAGGGAGAGCGAGCGAGAGGGAGGGGGGAAGAACCTGCCCACTCTGTGCTTCAACCACATGCATAAGGAGGCACATGTCAGATTAGCAACGTGTGAGAGCTAGTGTGTGTGTGCGGGGGGTTTGGATTGGTTCCCCGCTGTTTAACAGCAGCAAACTCACCACAGGCCAAAGATGAATGTAATTTCACAACAAAACATTTGACCACGGTAACTATCCGTATCCGCATCTACATCAGATTGCTAGCAAAAAATAGGCACGATGACTTGCACTTGCCTGGCGTTATTGCATAACGTACCCTGCCATAACGACGATTATGTAGGATAATAGGATAAACGCGCGAGAAAAAAATATCTCTGGCTAAATAATAGCCTATGATTGCGTATTGTGATATTCGCGTCTGAAAAACATTTTCTATATCGAATTTCCCTGCATGCACCATCTTACTTATCCGCAACAACATTTAGAGGTGTTTATTTACGTGCGGGTTCCCACTGGCATGGGGGTTCAGAATAAGACCTGCGTCATATTTCGCTCTGACGTCGTTTCAAATGCGCTCATCATCACGCGAAATTATTCTGCGCAATCACGAGCATCAGAATATCAGAAGCGTTTTCCGGTTTGTGTTTACAACAGTTCATGTCTTGAAAAAAATGCGTTCATAAAACGTGAACAATACTGCGTAGCACAGTACTCTCTAGAATCATATCATCTAACAAATTATATATAAAAAACTGTTATCATATCACGACGGCAAAAATAATCTACTAAAGAAGCCACTGTGTGTGTGTATGGGGGGGAGTGTTTCATTCATCGCTGTGTCCCTTCAACTCTACATGCATAAGTGAGCCTAGAGCAAGCACACCAAGTAGGGTAAAAAAACAGTACCACATGAGCACATATGAATGTTCTGGAGACCCCTAGAAGAATACTACACAACTGTGTCTTACTTACAACTGAGTTGGGCTGTTTGTCACAGTTAGAGAGAAGTAATACACCTTACAACTAAATTCTATATCACTCTTACAGGAAGCAGGCAGATTGGCAATAAAATGTAACAATAGCCATGACTCAGGAATATCAGTCCCTGCCTGACAGCACTGAAAGAGAAACTAGCCACAAAAGAAAGTCTTCCAGCTCACCTTTCACAGCTGTGGCTGTTTCCTTGAAGCCAAGGCTGGCATAGGGACTGGCATGTATTCCATTGATGCCTCCTTTGCAGCAGCTGGTAGCCTTGAAGCGCACCAGAGCGTCACACCCGGGCAGACCCTCGTCCATTAGGTTTAAGGCGATGTAGTTAAGTCCGTTCTGGAAGCCCGCCGACGTCTGGCGGCACATGGGGCTGTTGGCCGAGTACGAGGGCCCCTCTTCGGCGCTCTCGCTGTTGCGCACCGTCGCCGGCACGCTCTCCACCGAGGCGCTGGCGTGGCGCCGGGCGGGGTGGGCGAAGGAGGGGAAGACGGGCGTTACGGTGGTGGTGGAGGAGAAGGTCTCCGAGCTGTGGCGCCGGCGGCCCTGGGGGTCCGCCCGGATCACCTTGGCGCCCCGGTCAGGGTCCGAAACGACCACGGGCGGAGAGCCGCCGGGCAGGAGGAAAGCCTCGATCCCCCCACAGCCGCCGGTGCCGACAACAGCGGCGGCTGCGGCGGCAGCATCGGCCAGCGTCAGCCTCTGCACACGCACGGTGGGACTGGTGGTGAGCTGAGTGGCATCGCCGCCCGACTGCAGGCTGCAACTGGACTGGGCAGGGGAGCCGGCCCCTCCGAACGTCATCTCCGTGTAGTCGTCCTTCACGTTCACCGATGGGCAGACGGGCACGACAGGCGGCGCCAGAGAGTACACCCCCTCCCTCTCCTCCTCATCGGTGCCCTCGTCCTTCTCCTCGCATGGGCACAGCTCCGGGAGCAAGTCCAGTGGGTCCAGGGCAGAGGTGACCAGGTCCCTTTTCGGAGAGCATGAGATTATGTCCACATTCATGTAGTCCGATAGGACCGGGGATCCCCTCTGGCTGTTCGGGAAGCCCAGCGACGAGGTCAAGGGGCTCCCGCCTGACGACGAAGACGATGACGAAGAGGAGGAGGAGGAGGAAGAGGAGGGCACCTTGCAGGGCTGGGGCGACGAAGACGAGGGGGGAGTGAAGACATGCTGAGCGCCAAAGTCAATGTTGACGTACTCGCCGGGACTCTTGGGCTCCATGGGCCCCGGGTGCTCGGTCATGCTGGGCAGCGTGGGCAGCGTGTCCAGGGAGAGGCGCGAGGGCCGGTTCAGACGGCCCCGGTGCACGAGACCCTGCCTGACCGGAGAGGGGCCGGAGGGGGAGGAGGGGAGGAGGCTAACCGCCGTCGCCTCGGGCTGCCGCTGGGGAGAGCAGCGGCCGCCGTCGGCCGCCTCCTCCATGATCCTCTGCGTCTGCGGACTCATCAGCACATACTGGTCACTGTTCCCGTTCTGCTGCTGTTGCTGCTGCTGCTGTTGTTGTTGTTGTTGTTGTTGTTGTTGTTGTTGCTGCTGCTTGTAGGAACGAGGCAGGGAGTTGAAGGAATAAGGCACCCGCTGCATAGCGTGGGAGAAAGGGTGCTGCTGCTGCTGCTGCAGCTGGTGTCTCTCGGCAGGGCCCAGGGAGGCCAGGAAATAATCGGGAGGGGTTAGGGACACCGTGCAGGAGGATGGGTCCACGGGGGACATGTTGAGGTACTCGCCGTTGCCCAGCCTGCTGTCTGAGCTCTCCATGGACAGCCTGGAGCCGCAGAGCATCTTCATGTAGCCGCTGTCCTCCAGGGAGCAGCTGCTGCTGGGGGAGTTGGTCCGGAAGCCGCCACCAGAGCCGGAAGCCGGGAGCACGTGGTGGCCCCGGGGGTTAATGATCTGCTTGGGGGCCGATACACACATGGGGCTCATGGGCATGTAGGGGTCATCCTTGCCTCCCGGGGGCGCCGCACCAGGAGTCATGGGCATGTAGCCGTCTTCGCTGGCCAGGTGGGGCCCGCTGGGGCTCTTCAGCAGAGATCCGATTTCAATGTCGCCGTAGTCCTCCGGGTACGTGACCTTTGGGGAGGCGGTGTGCGAGCTGCGGCCGGAGGAGAAGTGGCTCCCGTTCAGACAGTTGCTGTTGTTGGAGGTGGTGGTGTAGGTGGCCCTCATGAGAGTGTACTCATCCAACGAGGCTGAGGAGACCTGTGCTGGTGCCCTCTTCTGGTGAGGCATGGTAAGGGAGTGGGTCCTCTTCCGGTAGGCCTTCTCCAGGTCCAGGAGCAAGCCGTCTTGGGACATCCGCTGGTTCGCGTGGGAGAAGGGAGTGAGCCCCGTCTGCCGGCGCTCCATGACCATGTACCCATGCAGGTCGCTGCCCTCCTGCGAGGGCGGCGTGTCTGTGAAAGACTCTGGGGTGTTGCTGCGGTTGGAGGCCAATAGGTAGCCCCGCGCTCCATCCCCGGGGCTGTAGGCGCAGTCGTCGCAGGAAATGAAGCCGGCGTCGCTAGGCGACCCCGAGACAGACGCGCTGCAGCTTGATGGGCGGGGAGCACTCTCCAGGTTGGAGCCGTTCCCAGAACTGGACGACAGGCTGACAGGGCTCGTGGCCGAGGGTGGGGAGTGAGACACGGGCATGGACATGGATTTGCTATGCTGCAGGGAGGGGGATTCAAATGTCCGACAAGGGCGAGCTGTCACTGTGTTGGACCTGCTTAGCTGAGTACGGTTCACGCTGGGACTGATGGGACTGCCGGTCACTGACATTGGGCGTGCCATAGTTCCGTCGCCCTCACTGGCCGTTCTTATCCGACACGAAGAAAATTTGGTGACAGGAGACGTGGCGGCTATGCTGTCTGTCCGAGAGCGACGCAGCAGCCCCGTCCGACTCGGCGGGAGGTTGTTCAAATGCCGCCTGCTTGGTACGGAGATGGGGTTTGTACCTGAGGACTGGCTCTTGCTGCGCGGTCGAAATTCTGACAGTTCTTTCATCGCTTTCATTGCCTCCAAAATAGTTTCGTGTATATTCTGAGCCACCACGGAATCGTCCGCCTGCATCCAGAGTTCACCAGGACCAGTGGACGCGGACCTGCCCACTTCGATAAAGAAAAAGCTGTCGGAGTGGCCACATCTCCGAATGTTCATCAGCTGTAAACTGACGGACGCCACCTCCGAGTTCAGTTTGACGAAGCTAATGCTCCGGCTTGATAAACAAAGTCTGTATACTCCCGTTAAATTCCGAGTTTGACCCAGTCCTTTCGATTTCAAATTTACTTGCCAAACCTCCTTGTAAGCGGCGTTTACCGGCGTAATCATACCGTAGCTTGCCTCGTCAAAACCCACCAGCGATGAGGCGGAATTACACGATCCGTCATACACTCTCCCCTCATTCATTAAATCCGTTAAGACTTGATACCAATTTTCCTGCTCCTGCTCATTTTCTGCGGCCACGGCAAAATACTCGTCCTTGGTATAAAGGGCGATGAGGTGTTTGTGTTTGGCGTCTGCTCTCTTATTGATGTTCAAGCAGGAATCCAGGGGTATGACCCTCTTAGCTGCCGATTTGTTTTTCCATTTCTTTTCGCTCTCGTAATATTCCAGCCGGGCAGGGAAGCCGTCGCTCTGCTCCTTTAACACGAAGAATCTCTTGTGTCCATGTTTCTGTTTCTTCAGATATCCACACTTCTTAATGTTGTTGTTATTTACGTTGGAAAGTAAATGTCCTCCAGTTTGCGGCGGACTCGCCATTCTCGCGTACTGAAAACTCACTTTTTCGCTTAACTTGTATGTTCTCTCTCCCCTTGAACCTCAAATGGAGGAGAAACTCGTCTGCAGTTCTCGCTTCTATCTCATTCCAAGCTCTGACCACCGCATACGGCGTGCGTAGCAGTTAACCAGTAAATAACACATATCGCTAAGTGACTGAACTGAAGAGGAAAAACAACATGTGACGTCCTACACATCCCAGCTTTGGTTACAAAAAAGCAGGGAGGAAAAAATACACACTGCTATAAGGCGGTGCAACCTTCGGGGAAGGCGTACCTTTCGAACCGCCTATCTGATAGGCTCATTGGAGTCATTGGATGTGGAGAATGAATGGTAGTAAAAAGAACCTATCTGACTAGAATACGTCCCTCCCACCGGAGTGTGGCTGCTTCGTCTTGGTCTCACTCATCAGAGCGCCCGCAGAACTACCAGAGTGTTCATCTACGCTATATTATGCGGGTGACTAGCCTAGGCTAATAATAATCTATTTATGTCTATTCATTTTGCGTCAGTCTCATATGTAGGCCTATATATTTGAATTCTCATTTAGTGTAGCCTATTTCTATATTTGTTACCCGTTTTGTCGTTCTGTGCCAGCTTTATGGGAACTTAGTCTGAGTCACCTTATGGTCAGAAACCTTAGTAAGTAACTAATCTGACTTCCGAAGGTCAAACGTATCACTTGATAAGTATAATGCAGGCTACATTTATTCTACTGAACTCACATTCCTAATCAGATGATGCTCATAACGTGCGTAGTTAATGGTTAATGTTCTCATTAGCTATCTGCGTCTAATCATTCAATATTTGCTTTGGGCGATGTTTACATTGTAGCATGTAATTTAAATGTTATAACCAGGGTATACCTTGTGAATATAGAGGCTATACCTTGTAATTGTGAAATAGCTTACTCCACAACGTGTTGTTAATATAGCCTACAGTAAGTGTTCTGATAACTATTCGTCCTCAAAATATATTAGTATCTTAAACATATTTGTCTTAAGTTATTTCATGAAAATATTTTTGAAACATTCTTAGTTGTTTATGGCAATAGCGATGACGAATGTAGTTCGTCAGATGTTTGCACTGAAAGTTAGGTTGTTGACAAGAATAATCTGGATGGCGTCGGCCCATATTTTACCCCTTTCAAAACATTGACATTCAGCTCGCGTCGCTTGGGAAGTACCCAAAATTCAGTCGGCAAAGAAGTGTCATCTAAAATCCTGCTGGCTTTGCGTTACACATTCTATTCCTCAGGAAATCATTTAAGTGTAAAATTGTAAACAACCGACAAGTCATGGCTCTTGTTACGTAACGTGCTGCTCTATTTATAAGACTGCGGATCCAGTAGCGCAACTTGACTGCCTCTAGCGTTTCACTCTACTCCATGTTATTTACATGGGCATATCTGCTGTATTTGCCTACCAATTAAGCGCTTTCAGACATACGTGTAAGACTGGAGGTTCTGCCGATGTTAAACGGTGGGGCCGTATATCTGAACGACATAACCGGTCATATGGAAGTCCGAATTTAGCCGGTTGTTCTACTACTCCCCCCACCTAGTATTTCCTCCGGACATTATGTAAATGTGCTGTGTCTGAACGAGGCGTAGAACATGCGGTTAAAATTCACTCCTAGTGAGAGGGCGTGTTGGTGACGTTTCTTTCGTGCGTCCATGTGGTTAGATCTGACTTAAATGCCAGTGTTATGATGGAGTGGCATAATGCTGTCCAGAAAATCTCTGACTTGGAAAGATGCAGACATCACGGAGCTACTGTCCATGAGGGCATACAACATTTTGATAGAACACATGAAGGGAACGGCAAGAGACGTTGTAGCCTACAACTGCATGGCAAGGCCAAACGAATTCAAAAGACTGAATCACCATAAGCAGAAGGCGCTGAAAAGGCAGTAGCCTACAACGACGTCGTTGACGACAATAACAGGAGTATTTAATACATTGTTAGCCAACACGGTTTTCTGTTCATTGATACCTCGCTGAGCTCGCTGATATTTGTTGAGCATATATCCCTAGAGAAAATGAAAACGAAGAAAAGCCAACTTTGTTACAAGCTCCTTACGTAAAAGCAATAGACACATGGGGAGAGGATGCTTTTGGAAAAAATAAACCATGAAAAAACGAACAACTTCACTGTTATGTTAGTATTTTGTTTATTGCTTAAAAACGTTGTATGATGGCCTTGAAGTGTTGAGTTAGTCTACTGAATTGGCTGGTAGCCTACCATAAAGTTTGTGCATGCTCTCTCTCCAACGCAAACCAGATGTGGGGTTCTATAGCCAAGTAATTCTGGTACATAATGTTGAAAACAGATAAATGTGTTTATTCGAAGCACACATACAAATACTGTTTGCTTACTTGACTAGCCTACTTCAAGTATTAGCCTACGCACAATAGATTTGTCTTCTTTAGCCTACATAATGCATAAGCTACACTTTGTAAACAAAAAGCAGCTGTGACAGGCAGCGGCCGCATCTATGACGCGGCTGCGTCATATCTCGCATCTTGTGAACTCTACAAGCCCCCACCCCTCACTCGACAACCACACGGAGATTTTGTAATGTGCGTGTATGTCGTTCACACTTACGTCCGTATAAGGTCAGTATTAGGTCCGCAGGTTAGCATCATATCTGAATCATCCGAAGGGTAGGACCTCCGTTTGACAAACCTCCGCATGTACTCCGGAGGTTATATCTGAAAGTTAACTGTTCTACATGGTTGACTGTTCTACATGGTGGCGAACGATCTGAATAGTGTTCACTTGTAATTAAAGCGTTTAATGAACACTAAGAGCATAAGAAGGGAAACTAAATAATTTTACACGTCTCTCTCTCTCGTATGAGAGAGCATCGTCCCGACCCAGATAGGATGATGATGCTTTACAGTGATGACGTGAAATAAAGGTCTGCAAGGAGATGAATGCGTCAGTTGGGGGCAAAATGCGTAAAGGAAAACAGCACATTCAGAATGATTTTTACCCGTGGTCTTATTACAACTTATCCCAGATGAAGCTTAACATGGTGCCACCGTCTGGCTTACGCTCTCTACGCAGTAAGTATTTCTCGTGGGAGGAGGTAATGAGGGAAAGCACTGCGTTCGGGCACAGTGACATAAACCCCCATGTCCTAGCTGGCTCTCGTTACCCTGCCGAAAATGAACCCCGGTCTGTCATAGTCCATTCCCTGTTTTCTGTACAACGCTAGTTCATTCCAGTACATCTATGGCGTAGTTTGTCCTTGATGTAAACGAACGCCATAACTGGAAGGGAAAAATCTAACTTTCCTACACCTTGATACATGAAATCGGGAGCAGTTGCTTGAAGGCTATTGATGATCATTAATCAATTCAGGCACTCGTAAATAAAACAATACATCTGG
Source organism: Alosa sapidissima (assembly GCF_018492685.1). Taxonomy (NCBI): domain Eukaryota; kingdom Metazoa; phylum Chordata; class Actinopteri; order Clupeiformes; family Clupeidae; genus Alosa; species Alosa sapidissima. The sequence continues at coordinate 15,537,340 of NC_055958.1, forward strand.
GTTGATAAAGCAGATGTTTGTAAGTCCACCTTTATGACCACTCACCCCCACTAACTCCCCCCCCCCCAAAAAAACAAATATCCAGTGGCCACCCACTGACCCATGAAACTAAACCACTCACACCGTCCTCACCAGTGCTCAGCAAGGTCAATTACAGACGGCTCGGAATGGTTCAATTATGCCAACAAACCACTTATTTGACTGGTGTCTTACTGGAAATGGAATCAAATTAAGGGATGACATCCCGTTGCCGACTCCCGTCGGCTATGAATAACTCAATTGAATCATCTCACCTGGGAGTGACTGGTCTCATTCTTCCTTGAACCCCCCTCCCCACCTTCCCTTCCATCAGTCTTGTCTGTACGTACTACACTGAACACTTGCCTCTTAATAAAGCTTACATTTATCTGCATACAGTTTGCCTCTGGCTGCTCAGCAGGAGATGACTTGGGAGGTATGACCTCATCCACACATCAGGTAGTTGAATATTTTGAGTCACTTCTAGAGCTTGTCTCCACGAGTCAGCAATTAAATCATATGTCAACTTATCCAGCATATGCTGCTGTCACCATTATTATACTTTGTGTCATCATTTCGTCCTTCACATCATTTAAAAACATAAATAAGACCTAATAAGACAAATTACCTTTACGTGTCCTAAAAGGACAGAACTGTCCACTCAATTAAGACATTTTGATTTGAGAATTTGCCTTCTGAATGAGAATAAGAACGAGACTTTTTTCCCTGACACCAAAGAGCGCCCGACTAAAACCAACAGTGAAGAATTGCTCAGGACTGAGCATGCCGGAAACTTCTGTCTGAGGCAGTATGTGAAACATGTTTCTTGGAAGGAAATGTCACCCTTATTATATATTATTACATATTAATGAGCTTTATGCCATGCCAGAAGCTGATCTCTTTTAGCAAATTTGGTAACAGAAAAACGATCTGAGTAATCGTTTTAAGCAGATTGGCCCCCTGTATGTGGACCTGCCCACCATATGCAGATGCTCTTTTTAGCTTTATTTTTAGGACGTGAACTCTGAGAAATATCAGCTAAGAATTTGTACATATGCCATCCAGTGCTATTAGTCATGTATCCTGCTATAGCCTTTTTAGACTGTGGGGAGAGCCTGCTTTATATAATAGGAAATGAAAAAGTGACAAGACAAAGATCCATACAAGTATACACATACACATGCTCCTCTCTCTCTCTCTCTCTCTCTCTCTCTCTCTCTCTCTCACACACACACGGACATGGACAGGCTGTATGACCCACCAATTCTGAATACCACAATTGAGTGTTTTTGTACACTACTGCCTTCTCAGTCCATGAAAAAGAAACCGTATCAAACTTGAAACACACACACACTTCACACACAGATACACATACAGTAAGCACACATGCAGATACACATCTGTCCGTCCTTCTTCAGATCAGGCTTGTTTCACCAGTTTGTTTTACCCATAAACAATCCTAGTGTGAAATGCAAATCAAGGCCCTGTGCAACAAAAAAAACGCAATAAGGTGTGCTCTACCCAGTGAATACTTAAACACAATATAACACACACACACACATGCACACACACACACACTCAGGAACGTACATATGTACACACAGACCCACACAGTATAGTCCATCTGCTACTTTCACGCATCTCTTCATGCTCTTTATGGGAGCGTGCCTCTGTATATGAGCTCTTGATTTACTTCCTGTGGCTACATAGTTTACGAGTTCATTAAACGCCCATCAGACTCTTATTCACAAGGCTTTAAATGGCCCCCATACCCAAGCTGCAGATGAGTACGTTTTAGAGGCTCCACTGTAGATGGTGCTGGATATTAGAGCAGTGTGTATATATACAGTTTATTTATTTATTTTTACTACTGGGTCTTCAATTAGATACTATTTGGCTTCATGTTGTTGGCATTAGTGTTTACTGCGAAGTTGGAAATCAACAAGGACAGTTATTACCCCCATGGTCACGCGTCAGAACAGACAAGGTTGATAGGAAATAAAGAGGCTGATTGGTCCTCGATCATGCTTTATCTACCAGAAAGTTGTTGTTTAAAGAGAAGAGGGTAGTTTGTTAAGTGCTCTTATAAAATAAATTCAGTATCTTTTAACTTAAAAGTTAAATTGGGGATGGATGAAGTAATGAGAGTGAATGACGTCTGCTTATTAAGTACAGCATCTGATATAGATGTACAGATATTCAGCTGTCAAAAGCCCTGTGTCTCAGTGCTATCTGTGTCTCAGTCACAGTGCTATCTATTCTTGTCCTCAGCCACACCTGGGTCAGCTGTGTTAATTTCTGTATTATAGAGATTTGAGTTAAAAACAAATGCATTATGAACCTAATTCTTTATAAATGCATGTATTATTATTATTCTTGCTATTATTATTATTATTATTATTATTATTATTATTATTATTATTATTATTATTATTATTATTGTAAAAGAGTTTTTGTGGTAATTTAATGATTTAAGTGGTCTTCATGTATATCTCCCCATCTCCTTTCTTCCTAGAGACTTATATCTGATCATATAGCAGTGGTCTAGTTAGCCCGGTTGGAAGCTGAGTAACTGCATCCACACCTCCAAAACACACCACACTAATGTTAACGCAACACATGTTGCATAACATTAGAAGATATATATTCAGTGGTGGAGGAAGTACTGAACCTCAGTACTTAAGTAAAAGTACAAATACACAGAGAAATATTTACTTTAGTAAAAGTAAAAGTACCACAATGACAACCCTACTTAAGTAAAAGTAAAAAGTACCTGCTTTTAATAATAATAATAATAATAATAATAATAAGCTTTATTTGTATAGCACCTTTCATACACAGAATGCAGCTCAAAGTGCTTTACATTTGAAGCATGTAACACAATAATAGTCAGTCAGTCATTATCAATCACTTTTCTTTGCTGTTTATGATCTACTCAGCAACACATCAAAAATATAGAAAATGACGTCATAAGACTGGCAGCCTTAACCCTCTTTCCCCCCACAAGCACGCCATATGGCAACTGTGGCAAGGAAAAACTCCCATATTCCAGGAAGAAACCTTGAGCAGAACCTGACTTAATAGGGGGAGCCCATCTGCTTCTGGCTGGCTGCGCCCTCCAATAGTAGCAGATGTAGAATAATCTGAAAATGTAGTCTACAGGATAAGATGAGTTAACTAAAAGCTTTCCTGTACAGGTATGTTTTCAGATCTTTTTTAAAAATATTTACTGAACTCGCCTGCTTGATGTACAGAGGCAGGGTGTTCCATAGTTTGGGGGCATAATGGATAAACGCAGCTTCTCCACTTTGTTTGTGGAGCACTTTGGGTACGATTAAAAGATTAGAATTGGATGATCTAAGTTTCCTTTGTGGTTGATAAGATATTAAAAGCTCAGAGATATATGAAGGTGCTATGCCATTCAGAGCTTTGTAAGTAATTAACATAACCTTAAAATCAATTCTATAGGAAATAGGGAGCCAGTGCAGTTCAGCCAACACAGGGGTGATGTGTTCTCTCTTCTTAGTCTTAGTTAAAAGTCTAGCCGCAGAGTTCTGTATGAGTGCCAATTTCTTTAGATGTTTTTTGGGAAGACCAGTGAAAAGTGCATTGCAGTCTAACCTGCTAGTGATAAAGGCGTGAATTAGTTTTTCTGCATCTTGTTGAGTTAAAAAGGGCCGCACTTTGGCAATGTTTCTCAAGTGGAAATAGGCTGTCTGAGTAACTTTACTGATATGGGGCTTAAAACTTAACTCTGCATCTAAGATGACACCGAGGCTTGTTACTTTTGGTTTGACCTGGTGTGCCAAGTTCCCCAGATTACTAAGAATAATATCTCGCTTTAGTTTTGGTCCAACCAGAAGTACCTCTGTTTTGTCATCATTTAGTTTCAAAAAGTTTTTGCTCATCCACTGATTAATGGAGGTTAGGCATGCAGTGAGGGAGCAAAGGCCATCTGGGTTAGTTGGCTCCACAGAAATATACAATTGGGTATCATCTGCGTAGCTGTGGAAGTTTACATTATGCTGACTTATGACGTTTCCCAATGGAAGCATATATAGAGAAAATAGCAGGGGACCAAGGCAGCTCCCCTGGGCCACACCAAAAGGCAAGTCATGTTTTTCAGATACATGATCTCCTAGACTGATATAAAAATCTCTGCCAGTAATGTAGGTTTGAAACCAGTTTAGAGCATTATCAGAGAGACCCACCCACTTCGCAAGGCGGTGAATTAGGATGCTATGATCAATGGTGTCAAATGCCGCACTCAAATCCAGAAGAATAAGGATTGAGACTTTGTTTGAGTCGGTAGCTAGTCTGAGATCATTGACTATTTTTACTAGAGCCGTTTCTGTGCTGTGATTTGATCTAAAACCTGATTGGAAGGATACTGTTTTCGTTGAGGAAGGTATTTAACTGATTACAAACAACTTTTTCAAGTACTTTGCTCAAAAACGATAGATTTGATATAGGCCTGTAGTTGCTCAGATTGGTATGGTCAAGATTTGACTTTTTAAGTAAAGGTTTCACAACAGCGGTTTTAAAAGCAGTTGGAAATATACCTGTTTCTAATGAGGTATTTATTACCTTGAGAAAAAAGGGAGCTAAGCTATCATATTTTAAATGTACTTTAAGTATTAAAAGTAAAAGTATTTGCATAATGATTTATTCTCTTAATATCTATATTCTAAAAGGAAAAATCAGTATGGGCTGTGGCATTTTAATTAAGTTAGTTTTAGGTTATACTCGACTAGATAGTTTTAAGTTAATGCAACTGTGCTTACCATCTGTGGCCCAGTTTACATTCTGACCTACAATTCTAGAGACTGTAATTCTGGTTATCTACTAGGGTGATCTGCTGAGTAATATCATTCAGCAAAACACGAGAGCCTGAAGTTTAACAGGGTAGACAAGGGAAACGTCGGGTGGATCGTAATGCCAATTATGCTGATTGAACAGAAAAGTTGCTGAGAAAGGTGTCTTTATGATTAAGTTCAGTTTCACTTGCGCAGACGCATAGACATTGAATGAGCGCTCACGTTACTACCCCCCAATTGTAGGCTATGCATCTTTATTTAATCACACACAATTAAGGAATATTTCCTAATCTGGAAAATGTTACGTTTTTTCCGGCCACCGGTTCATTAATAGTCTACCATTCATTTGTGCCACAAATGATTAGACGTGTGACAGAAGCATGGGCATAGCCTGTAACTTCGCTGATCCGCGGATAGCAATCTCATCGGAGAGGAGGCCCTAACGCTGCAGATAACAGACAGAGAAAGGCACAGAACACAGTTGCATGTACAGTGTAGCCATGGGTCTGGTGAATATAGCCTACATGGCTACAAGCTCACGCTTTGCCTGGTCTAGACTAGAAGCTTATGTTTCTAAGAATGCACGTAGCGCTCCAGAATCTTTGGTAGCAACCCCCCGGTAAAACAAACGTGTTTGTCAGAGAGAAAAAAAAAACTGATCATAAAATGTATCGTAAAAAGGAACGATGGTGTTGTAGAAATGTAGCGGAGTAAAAGTACAGATAATTGCTGTAAAATGTAACGAAGTAAAAGTCAAAAGTATGCACTATAAATTTTACTTAAGTAAAGTACAAATACGTGGAAAATTTACTTAAGTACAGTAACGAAGTATTTGTACTTCGTTACATTCCACCACTGTATATATTATTATATATATATATTCAATCTGATGATCCGGGGCTGACTGAGAGTGTGTGTGTGTGTGTGTGTGTGTGTGTGCGCGAGTGTATATGTATATGTCTGTGTGTGTGTGTGTGTAAAAGAGTGGGATCAGATTTGCCCGTTCTCAGTACCCCGTTAGGCCCCTATCCCAATTGAGCAGTAGCCTTTTGAAGAATTAAAATCCTTACTAAACCCCTGCCCGGATTAAGCCCTTGTATGGCTGCACGGTGTCAGAAGCGTATTGTTTTCCTCATAATGATGTGGAGGTTTAGTGACGTTGAAAGACTGATGTTGTTGTTGTTTATTTAAACTTCATTGACTTATTTGCTCTCCATTTGTCATGTCAGGTGCTAATCTGATCATTTTTCCCATGTGTTTATTTCAGCACAGGGTTAAGCTGAGGAAAAATAAGGGGATGGAATTAAGAGCAGTGGTGTTGAATGATCTCTTGTAAGCCTGGGCCTACACCACAGCTCATCCACGCTTTCTTAGGCAGAGACTTAACAATAGATTGGGTGGAGGCTGCTGGACAGAGGTACCCTGCTAACAAGTTGAAGCTAACAAATGGGTAACCCAGCACAGAGCCTAGTGGTCTTCTGTTATGTTTTAAGAAATATTATATTATGATTTATGTATTATATGATCCGTTTCATATTTCTATGCAAATGACTTCTGTAAGAACATGAAATTGGCCTGGCTGACCTCATCTCACAGGGTTCCACTCTGAGCCCTCTGTCTCTGACCAGAGCACTGATAACCACACTCTCTATCACTTCAATTAACTTCAAATAGGGGAAACAGTAAGTGAAACATACAGTCTTTCTCTCTCTCTTGGTGTCGCTCTCTGAAAGACATTAGAAATGTATTTAGAAATGGCACTTCTGCTACATTAATGATTTAATACATTTTGAATACACTGAAATCTAAACCTACTTCTATTAAATCACAGCCTTAAGGCAAACGTTTTATTCCAGCACAGATAATAGCGGTGTTTATACAATATGAAACTATGTTGTGCTTAAAATCCTCAACAGAACAGCAGTAGGCTCCACCATCTTGGTTTGGTGATTTTGTGTGATTGTAATAGCATTGATGAAAACTCAAGCTAATGGTACTGATGAGGCCGAATGGGGTGAGTGTGGTTGCAGGCAGAAGAGCGGGAGGTAGATCGGAGGAAGAGTGAACCACCCGCGTGTGACTTTAATGTGATGAATTCCGGTTGTCGCTTTCACTCGAACGAAAAAGTAGATCAACTCCTTGTGGGAGAACGCGGTTCCCCTCGCTCATATTCCGTTTGAAAGACCCTTGTTCCTGAGAGCTCATGGAGGTTACCAGGGGTAGATGATGGAAAGATGTTTGAGCCATTTCCACCGTTATGTACCACAGCCAAATCCCCCGGATTATGCATCAGCTGGGCTGTGGCCCTGCTAGCTGGCCCCAGTAGTATGTATGAGGACAGCTAACAAAAAGCCATTCCAGCAGGTCAGTGGGACAGCACTCCCAGGGTGCAATCTGTCTCTCGCTGTATTTCTCTGCATTACCATACAATACATATGAATGCCATGAGGCACAGGTGATAGGAAATCTGACGCAGGTTACTCCAAGGCATCTCGCCCCGACAACAATAACAAAAACAAAAACACTGCTGTTGTTTTTTCTCTCTCCCTGTGCTTATTATTTTCTACCTTGCCTAACCATATTTCTCTTGAGAGAGAGAAAAAAACGTCTCACTACAAAGCAATGCTTTTTATTACATTTATGAATTTGATTGAATTATATTGCTCCTTAGCCGAGGGAGAGGGGGGCTCCGCCTTCACCGCCCCCTCCACCTCTGTCGGAATATTCACTCGTCGTCCGTATTAATATTCATGAGGCGCGAACGCGGGGGTCCGCGAGATATGTTGGTTTTAATCAACGCCACTGAGATGATGAATGCCATTAGGCTTCATTTGCATCGTTTAGGAGTGAACGGCGGATGGAACGCTGTAAGGGACGAGGTACGCAAAGAGGAGAGGGAATGAGAGAGAGAGAGAGAGAGAGAGAGAATCCTGGGCGAATGGGATATAATTGAATTCCGTTGCGTGGAGAGGAAGGCAGCCTGTATGGGCCTAGAGTAGAAGAGAGTTCAAATGGGGCCAAGCCACTCTTCAGGCTGTATCATTACTAGTCATCCTCAGAGGCATGTGTATGTCTCTCTCTCTCTCTCTCTCTCTCTCTGAGTGTGTGTGTGTGCGTGAGCGTATGTTTTTGTACTTTCTTGCATTCATTTCATCTATTTGATTTAAAAAAATCCATGTGACTATCAGTATTATGAAAACAACTGCTGATATGCCCACCATATTTTGTAAACGGTCTCCTCCTGTTCCTCTGAGACCATCACTGACCATTTGGTGAAGTACTGAACTGGTGTGTGAGCTTTCTTTTTACAGTGACACAAATCTTTCTGCACACCATGCAAACCGGCTAAACAGTAACAGCGCTGTCCTGGTTTGGGAAGGGGAGGGACATTGGTCACTAGATTACATGCTTGTCCAAATTGGTGCCTTCTCCTCCTTCCTGTTATAGCGATCGAAAGGTCTCCGGCCATCTGTCCCTGGCTAAATGTGGCTGGTGCATGAGTGTGTCTTTCTGTCCATCTGCCTCTCTATCGACTGTAAGTGTATCCATTTAACTGCCTATCAATCAGCCTATCTGCCTGTCTATCCATCTGTCCATACACTGTATCTGTCTGTCTGTATCTCTGTTTGTCTGTCTGCCTGTCTTTCTTTCTATCTATCAGCTTCTACTGCTTTCCATCCATCCATCAATCTATCTGTCTATCCATCCACCCTTCAGTCCATCCCTGGGCCTGCTCCCTCTCTGGCCTTGGGCCCAGGTCACAGGTTGGCCCAGCAGGCCAGCTCCTGCTGTCAGGCCAGGGCTGCTTACAATAGAGAGAGCAGCTGCTCTGGTCAGTGCCCTCTGCCCCCTGGGCTGTATGCTGCCCGGTAGACTCTGAGGTAAGCCAAGCACCTTCCACTCCTAATCACATATCCAATAAGCCTCTCTCTTTCTCTCTCTCTCTCTCTTTCTCTCTGTCAATCTCTCTCTGTCTCTCTCTTTTCTGTCCCTTTTCTCTTTTTTTCTCAGTTTGATTTAACAAAGAGCGAGGCAATGACTCACGCCTGCCCTTGCTGTGCCCCCTGAAACTCCCTGTCCCCATCGCAGAGCCGCCCCGTCTGCTGTCACCACCCGCCGTCACCAAGTGTCCCTTTTCTCCCTCCGCTTCCCTCAAACCCAAACGTGTTTTTCTCGCTCTCCTCTTCATTTCTGTTTTCTGAGGGTGCTTACTCTGCAGAAAATATGACCAACATGGACAGAAGCTAACGCTGCATAATCCAGCGAGTGTTTACGGGGGGACGGTGGCTTTCCTCTGCTTTACGATGTTTTTCTTGTTTTCGAGCCTCTGATTTATGGACACTGGCATATGGCTGTAGGACATTGGGAAGCGCCTAAATATACATCCTTCAAGTCTCCAACCCACCCCTTCAACCCAGCATTGTCATTTGCTTCCTCCAGAGCCTGCTGCATTGTGTCGGGCTGGGCCCTGTCAATCACTCATTCCAGAGAGCAAGACGAACTAGCTCAACTTAACTGGCCCTCTCCACTACATGCATTTACTGGCAATAAAATTTGGTTGTGTATTTCATCCATGTTTTTCTTCCAGTTAAGGAAGGAAACAAGGCCAGGATAGAAATGGGGAAAGATAACATGTTTGCATGTGCATTAATGTATTTAGCTTAGGCTTTAATCCTAATGACTGCAGCATTGTTTACTGGTGAGACGTAAGTGGTAGTTGTAAACAATGTGGTTACTGGTATATTTCTTATTTGTCTTATTTTTTTCTCTTTTTGTCTGTTTGTGTGTTTGTTTGTCTGTCTGTGTTATTGATTGTTTGCTTGTTTATTTGTTTCTGAGCGTATTAGTATAAGGCACAGATGATGGCATATGCAATGGCATAGATATTCAACTTCCCTTTGTGATGAGCCGCTGTCTATTCCGCTTGGTTTCCACGCTGGCATCTCGTACAGTCTTGAGTCTTTGTACAGTTTTGAAGAGATCACCTTAGCTGAACTGACATGACTAAGAGTTTGTGGGCTCTCTGCTGCTTTGGTCCTGTGAAGAACACCAATCCTGGCTTAGTCACTTCAGCACGATGAACTCACAGTGGCCTGAAACTTTTATTAACTCTGCCAATGGCAGCTGGCAATGTTCGTTTCGTATGTGTGGAGGAGGTTTTTTTTTGACCACCTACTCTCTTCCTCTCACCTGTCTCCGTCCCCTCCCCCTCTCTGTCTCTCTCTCTCTCTCTCTCTCTCTCTCTCTATCTGTGTCTCTATTGGTCTCACCTCCTCCTCCTCTGCGAGACGAGGGGGAAGAGAAGAGAAGAGAGGAGAGGCTGGGTCGTGCGGTGCCCACATGCAGCAGTCCCGGGCCACATTGCTCAGTGCAGGCGAGGTGCGGGAGAGGCTCTGACTCATCCTCTCAGTCTGGCAGCAGATGTCTACGTCGCCATCCACCACACTGCACATACTCCTCATAACTCTGCTAGTGCTGCTGTGCTCTCTCTCGCTCTCTTTCTTCTCCTTGGCACTGTCGGTGTCTCTCGGTCTCTTAACACTCTCGATGCTTTATGGTTTCCCCTTGTTTCCCTCTCTGGCTCTTTCTCTGGAACACACTCTGAAGCACCCCCGGGTAGTGCTTGACGTCAGCCATTAACAAACTCTGTGTTGGGTTATGTATTGTGTATGTGTATGTGTATTGTGTATATGTATTGTGTATGTGTATGTGTATGTATGTGTATTACAGAAAGAGAGTGTGGAGGAGGGGGGGGGGGGGGGGGGGCGGGGGGGTGGATGTTCAGTTGTCCAGTTCCAAGAATGTGTACGAGCAAGAGGGAAACATATCCGGACTGTTTCCAGGCTCAATACTTGCTCAACGACTTAGCCATCACCCTTGAAAGTAATGTGTCTTACACATGCCTTGTAAAGCCCCTTATCCGAAGCCCTCTCTTCCAACCCAGCACACAAGGTCACATGCTTTCAGGTTTCATTTTCCTGCAGGGACAGGCAGCCTTGCACACTTTGCACCCAGCCGTTTAATTGCAAGTGAAGCAGATTGATTCTGTTTGACCCAGGTCTTAATTTCGCTGTGAGCACCGCGTGGGTGAGGTTAAGCCAACAGCAGACGGTCCCCTTCTCTCCTTTTTATCCACCCCTCCACTCATCCATCCATCCATCCATCCATCCACCCCCCCTCTTTTTTCCCCCCTCCCTGAGGTCACTGGCAGCAGCAGAAATCCATAAATCACCGTCCATTTGCATGCGATGTCGACAGAGGACAATGCATAATCATGAAAAATGACTGACACCCTGATCAAGGAGGGCCATGGAGGGCCGATTCGCGTTTGTTTCCCTCCCCAGAAGGCAGAACGGCGCGGCGCTCGCTTGTCATGTGGTGGCGTTGAGGAAACGAGGGAGGAAGGGTCGTTTCACTTGCTGCGAGCTCTGAAAAGTCCCTCTGTTGAAATAGATATGTCTCCGGGCCTGGCTTTGAATGGGTGCAACACCGCAGAAGCAATTTATCCAGGTGTCCAGGTGGGATGGAGCGAGGGATAGAGGTAGAATAAAGAAAAAAGGGAGAATGGGTGACACATGGCATTAGGGGATCGATGGAGAGAGATGAGGGCGACACAGACGGAAAGATTTAAAGAGGAATGAGATGTGTGTCTCTGTGTGATGATTGTGTGACTGTAAGTGTGTGTGTGTGTGTGTGCGATGGGGGGGGGGGGGGGGGGGGGGGTATTAATGCCTCTACCGGGGATGAGTCGCACGGTGTCGAGGCATCCGCTAACGGCCCGATCTCTCCCCGTCTCTATTTCACGCTCCAGCTGCCTCTGTGGCGAATAAAAGGCTGGTTTGGACGCAGGCTGAGGAGTGGAGGAGGGGTGGAATGGGTCATATTGAAATGCACGAGGGGAGAGAATGACCTACAGTACCTGAGCGCCGCATGGTATTTCCAGACATGCAGCTTCCCCGGGGCAGAAGCCGAGCGCCGCTCATCTTGACATTTTGTCAGCGTTGTCACACACGCAACACCAAGACCTGTGTGTATGTGTGTAATATATGTCTGTGTGTGTGTGTGTGTGTGTGTCAGTCAGACATATATCACAAAAAGGTCGCTCCCAGCACTCTTGTGAACATCTCCAGCTCCTCCCATAGTCTGCTCCAGGTGAACTATGGAGCTGCATGGGCCTTCCATATGCAGCTTTGCTGACATTTCACACTTTGTTGGTGTAAGGCACAATTTCACCCTACCCATGATAATGACCTGGGTGGCTTCCCACAAAATGGGTCGGAGAGAGAGAGAGAGAGAAAGAGAAAGAGAGAGAGAGAAAGAGAGAGAGAGAGGGCGATGCAGTGGTATTGATCATTTGGATACGGAGCTCTGGGTGATTCAATGGGGTCACCTCTGAGCGTGGTTCTCAGAAAGCCTCTATTTGGTATCTCTCAACTTACCCGGCAGGTCCCAGGTCAGCCTGGAAGGTTCTGAGGAAGCCTCTGTTCGGTATCTCTCTACTTGCTCAGCAGGCCCCAGCGGGTTAGTCTGGAAGCTTTCCCTCCCTCATTTTTAATCCCTCCATTCTAACACTTTGAACTTTCACCTGATCCCAATCTGGACCTGTCACCTGTCATATAAGCCCACTTAGATTTAGACTGGTCTCTGGTCAGCCAATAATGCCAATAATAAAGTCAGGTCAGCCAATAATGCAGTTGGGACAGAGTTCAGTTGTTTGCTGTGTTTGCATAGTGGACGAGGATAGGAGGAGAAACACCAGTGACTCGGGCCCAGGGAGAGGTTCAGAGATCCACCAAACACCTATAAGAACCACAATCACTCCGGCATTAGTGGGCCACTAAGCAGGTTAAGGACTGGTGGAGGATCTTGGGGTTTGCTTTTAAGTCTCTTATGACATGGCTTGGGTTGTGTATATATGACAGATGTCTTGAAGGAGGACAACTGATTAAGTTCAAGCTGAGAAGGGGAAAAAACAAACAGCTCATGATTAAGTTTGTCCATCTTGCAAGGATTAACTGCGTAAGGAGATTCCTTAACAGTAGTGTTAGTTCAAAATATCCCAGGTAGGATTGCAGCAGCATGTGGTTTTGCCTTGACAATTAGGAGATGTAGATTTTCTCCTCCAACTGATAACCTAGACAATTGATAACTAGGGCAGTGATCTTCAACTGGGGGTCTGCAGGGTACAGCAGGGGGTCCACCAAATGATTTCATCTGAAGAATTTTTTTCCCTCTTCCAAAAGTGAAAAACGTTCGATAGGTTACATAAACATAAACAGAACGTAGAAAAGATGCTTTCTATTTGTTTATAAAATAACACAGGCTGCCCATGAGTTCTCATGCAATAATGTGATTACCATGGGAACATACGCTTGCACCATTAAACTATCCTGCGTCTATGGTCAAAACATGTTACCTCCATCTGCCCCATAACAAGCTCTGTGCCACTCACCAGGGTCAGGCCTCTCACTAGGTAGGCTATGGGATATATCATTTTCCCTCCCTAATTAAGATGTGATAACAACAACAACAACACATTACATTTATATAGCGCTTTTCTCGATACTCAAAGCGCATCACATGGTTAGGGGTCCTCACTAGTAACCAATGTGTAGCACCCACCTGGGTGATGCACAGCAGCCATTATGCACCAGAACGCTCACCACACACCAGCTTGAGGTGGAGAGTGAGGGAGTGAATGAGCCAATTACAGTGGAGGATGATTAGGGGGCCAGATTGAATGAGCCAGGACACCGGGGAACCCCGTACTCTTTGCGATAAGTGCCATGGGATCTTTAATGACCACAGTGAGTCAGGACCTCGGTTTAACGTCTCATCCGAAGGACAGCATCTCCTACAGTGCAGTGTCCCCGTCACGGCACTGGGGCATTGGGATTGATCTTTTTTGGCCAGAGGGAAGAGTGCCACCTACTGGCCACCCACCAACACCACTTCCAGCAGCAACCTAGTTTTCCAAGGCGATCTCCCATCCAAGTACTAACCAGGCCCACACCTGCTTAGCTTCAGTAATTCAGCTAAGACAAGGTATCCTTTGGTCTGGCTGCTGGCTAGCTGTAAAGCTGAATACTTTCTAATTCGGATAAAACTTGCGCGATAACTACGCTCATCTCATCTGTGGATGCCGTCATATTGTTCGTTGCGTCACAGCTAAACCCGCCTCAAAACCAACGGTGAATGGCCATTTGTTTGGTGAACTGCTCCAAATTTTCTCTATCGGAAAGATGCCAGACTGATCTGCGAGTAGAAAAAAGCTTGTGAGATCAGGATGGTCTCACAAGGCTACCATAGTATAAGTATATATACTCTTTTGATCCCGTGAGGGAAATTTGGTCTCTGCATTTATCCCAATCCGTGAATTAGTGAAACACACACAGCACACAGTGAACACACAGTAATCCCGGCGCAGTGAGCTGCCTGCAACAACAGCGGCGCTCGGGGAGCAGTGAGGGGTTAGGTGCCTTGCTCAAGGGCACTTCAGCCATGCCTACTGGTCGGGGTTCGAACCGGCAACCCTCCGGTTACAAGTCCGAAGCACTAACCAGTAGGCCACGGCTGCCCCCAAACTACTACCGTTAACATTGTGTGCTGATAACCAGCATTGTAAAAGAAAACACCAAGTAGCCTGGCCTACAACTTCTGTAGCGTGCGTGCGCATTCTCTCTCCTGCTGAGTCCCATCGAGATCTGTAACACCGTAGGCCTACACCACCTGCAGGTCATTAGGCCTTTTGAAGCCAACATTATGAGACTTTAAATGTGTTAATAGAAAAAAAAAGTAATTTTGCTTGTTATTGTTGATTCTGATTATGGGAGGTGATCCACAAAAGCCATATGGTCGGAACATTGGGATGTCGGAGCAGAGGGTTTATTTTTTTCGAAACAAAGGGACGTCGGACTACAGGGCTGTCGGACCAAAGGGAATTTTTCGGGTTATTGAGAGGTCGGAACAATGAGGCGTCGGAGAAATGACATGGCACCGTGTGTGTGTGTGTGTGTGTGTGTGTGTGTGTGTGTTACATGTTTCAGAGTGGGCCTATATGTAACAGTGTGTGTGTGCCTTGATTAATCCTACTGCATATCATCATCCTCTTCTCCCCTCTCCCCTGACATATGTAAGAGAAGCTGCTATCACTGAGCCTCCATCTGAGACCTGCATGGCCATAATTAGAGTCTAACTCTATGGCCACAGGGCTCGAAGCCACAGTCTCAGACCCACAGTCCCCTTCAGGGCTCTCTCTCTCTCTCTCTCTCTCTCTCTCTCTCTCTCTCTCTCTCTCTCTCTCTCTCTCTCGCTCTCTTTCTCTCTCTCTGTCCCTCTCTCTCTCTTTGTCTCTCTCTCTCTCTCTCTCTCTCCCTCTCTTGCTCTCTTTCTCTCTCTCTGTCTCTCCCTCTCTCTGTCTCTTTCTCCTTCAGCCTCCTGCCACGGGGCTGCTGGCAGTGTTTGAGTTCATCTAAGGTCAGAGCCTGGGCTGTCAAACCCCACCCCCACCCTCACCGGTGCCCAACACCACCCACTACCTCCACTATTAACTTCACCTCCGGCTGTCTTTCTCTCCCTTTCTCTCTTTACCTCTCTGTCTTTCTGTCTTCTGCTCATTAACAGGACCTGGTTGAGGACCTGATTTAAGCTAGCGCTACAAAAGAAGGCTTGAGGATGGAAACTAAATTATGGCTAGCGTTAGTATACAAGGCTGAAGCTAGCGTTGGTACACAAGGCTGAAAGCCTCATTTATTGCATGCGAGTTTGATTTGATAGGTTTGACCGTTGCTTAATGACTTCATGGATAAGATTGATATTCCACCTTGAATATATGAATATCTGACCTTGATGGAAATTTATGGAAATTCATAACTGACTTCATTCTAGTAGATGACCTTCATGAATATCATTGCGTATGTCAAAACTATCATTTCATTGGTGTGGGTACAACTTAAATCTAATCATTTGTGTAGTGGCAAACCTGACACCATATGTTTTACTCCTGTGTGTGTTTATGTCCTCCACAAGTAGTTTGGAAAAATGAAGATTGAGTGTTTATGTTCAAGCACGTCCTTCTGCCCCAAATGAACAGTGCGGAATTATAGATTTTAGAAACTGACAGTCTGTCGCCAGACAGCGTTTGACTTAAACCTCTCATTTCTGGTTTTTGTGGGGTTCAAAGAAAAAAAAAGAACTGCACTGTTCCCAGTGAAAAGAGGAAGAGAGGAAAAATGAGTGAAAGAACAATGGCGTTTGAAATGGAGAGGTAAGGCTGTTTCTGTCCAGACAGGCCCTCAGACAGTGGCCAAGGAACAGCTCATTAGTGAGACACGTTTTTTTCTCACAAACACAAACGTGCATTTTTTAACTTTGACAGGGTTTTTTTTACACACCCAC
>NC_055958.1:15558571-15611071 GCF_018492685.1 Alosa sapidissima
GAACTCCCTGCAGCTCTGTCCAGCCTCCCCGCCTCGTCCCGCTCCGTCAGTCACCCGCACTGCTCGGGCGCGGGGCCTATTTGTGGTCTCCGCTACTGCATGGTATGCGCCTGTGTTTATAAGGTTTATATTTAGTGTGACACGTAGACCATATTTGGCATGGGCACGGAGGAGGCCGCCCCTGGTTGTCGTGTGGGAGCGCGTGAGGACGTTCTTACCCATGTCAGAGAGAGGGCCCCTGGGAAGGAGTCCAGCCTCGGCCAGGGTCATCACAGCCAGCTCCACGCAGACACAGTGCCCAGAGAGAGGAGAGGAGGGGGGTGGGAGAGAGAGGGAGAGAAAGAGAGAGAGAAAAATTGTTTGTGATCATTAGAGAGGGAGAGAGATAAATACAGAGAGAGAGAGAGAGAAAGATAAAGTATTTGTGTGTGTTAAAGAGGTAGAGAGAGATTAATAGAAAGAGAGAGATAGTGAGAGATGCTCCTAATCGGATGTTCCCATACTGAGCCAGAGAAAGCACACAGGTTGCAATTAATGCACTTGGAATCCGTGTCCATACATTCCACTATAAAATGCAAACATTTACATTGTTTGGAGACAGACTACTACCACCAAAAACATGCCCCCCTGCCTTTGTTCTGTCCAAAGCCATTAGTTGTATAATACTACAGTATGTTTACCATATCCACAGCAATGGAGGAGTTTTTTTCTAGGAAGTGGGGCAGCACAAAATTGCCAACCCCTGAAGCAACATCTCAGCAGTTGATTGAACTGAGCCCGAGGCCATACCTGGCACTGTGGCCGTTGAGCTGACATCCACATTGTGTCTGTTTTACATGGAAGTAGTAAAATGCCCTGATGGGACCCCTTTCTAGTTATTCAGGGGTATAGCCTTTTCTGTGAAGAGCAAACATGACCTCAGCTATCAGTCGTCTCTCTACTTTGTGTATTTATCCCTCTCTTCTCTTCCTCCTCACCTGTCTTTGTGAATCTGTCTCTCTAGCTCTCATTCTCTCTGTGCTGTCTATTATCATCTTTCAACAGAACTCTTGTAAGCAAACATATATTTTCAACACTGTGTGTGTGTGTGTGTGTGTGTGTGTGTGTGTGTGTGTGTGTGTGTGTGTGTGTGTGTGTGTGTGCGTGTGTGTGTGTATGTGTGTGCGTGTGACTGTGTGCGTGTGTGTGTGTAGGCCTATGTGTGCTGTTTTTTTTTGTCCGTGTTGTGAGTGACAGCCTCTGCATTCTACTTTGTGTGGAGAGGCCCCCGCCAAAGTGCAGCCTGGCTGACTGCACCATGCTATTGGCTGGCTGTCACCAGTACGACACAGCCATGTAATATTTTCAACAGCTGCCATCTGCCACAGCAAATAGGGGGATATCTGTCAGACAAACACGCACGCACACACACACATACACTCGTGTGATTCATGTGTGCCATAAACTAATAGCTGTAATAACTTATGTATGTCTGTATTCCTGCGGCATTGGCATTGTCTGAGAGAACACATTCAGTGGATGATGACACATGCTGTTCATTATTAGGCTAATTATATGTCTGTCTGCTAGCCTCTCTGCCAGCCACTATGCATACAGCCTCCCCACACCCATCCACTCCCACATACTCTCTCTCTCTCTCTCTCTCTCTCTCTTTCTCTCTATGTCTGTCTTTTCTACATGTGTGGCACAGTCAGACACAGTATGGATCTCTCTAATTGGTTTCTTTGCATGAGTGGCAGGTCTGGGGTGAAAGGAATGCCACTCAGTGGGGTTGTCTGAGTGACACAGACGACACTAGGCGATGAGGCGATGAAGCAGAATCGTGGTGTAACAAAAAGCACAGAAATAAAGGAATTGCTGATTGACGATTCGGTGCACACACAGACTAGCGTGGAGACTGGAGAGGGATGGCAGGAGAGGGATGGCAGGGATAAAGGGCTCTTTGAGGAAGCGTGTTTGGCACTTCATCTAGTGGAATGTATGGGACAACACAGGAGAGAAAAAAATCAACAAGTCAGTTTATATAGGGAAAAGAACCAAGCTTCTTCAGTGTGTGTGTGTGTGTGTGTGTGTCTGTCTGTGAGTGTGAGAGAGGGAGGGAGGGCTACATAGAGACATCAGAAAGCGCTATACTACGATTCAGTCTATGAATGCCATTGCAGTACATTTTGCAATCTTCCCTTAGGGTTCTTTACCAGACTGATATTACTGTTCTATAATGAAGCATTTATAACTGACGTTTTTATTGATCTCATGAGAGTTGACAAATGCTTCACCTGGATCAGTCTGAAACAAATGCTCAGTCTTCTCCAACCTCAGAAATACATTGCACGGACAGAAGACATTGAGCCCAGACCAGTATCCATCTGTCTGTATGTTTTGCAAGTCTGAGTTTCATTGTCTTTTCCAGAATGTTGCCCAAAGACAGAGGAATTGATTTGGTCAGAGAGCAGGTCTTGTGAGGATAGTGTGCCCTCCAGGCTCATGCCTCCCCCTCCATGCCACACACACACACACTCCCTCAAAGAAACACATACACTAACACACTCTCTCTCTCTCTCTCACACACACACACACAAACACACTCCGCCTGTCATACAGATACACACAGTGTCAAAACAACCCAGCAGGAAAGCAGTAACACCAGTGAAAGTGGAGCCATGTTAGCCGGTCCTGGACACACTGTCCCCACAGGCCGCTCATCCTCCACTCAGTGCACTCAACGCACCCTGTGGACCACAGCAAGACATCCGGCCACCAGGTCACCTGACCCCATATCTCTTGTCCAAACTAATTGTAATGGTTCCTGAATGTAAAATATTTATTACGGTAAGTTGCATATTTTACACTACAATTATGCATAGTATGACACCACATTGAGAGAATTGCTCAATATTGAAGGTGGTTAATATACAAACAGCACTTGGAAATACAAGACCAGTTAAATTTGGCATTTGTGGCCAAGCCACCCGTAACCACCCTGGTATTTTCTCAGACAAAAGAATGCATAGGGTTAACCCAGACATATCTGTGCCTTGTCCACCGGGGCTAACCAAACAGCCAAACAAGAGCTGCCGTGGCGCCAACAGGTCCCTGAAGACATGCCGGCATTTGCCTGACAGAGAGAGAAGAACAAAAAAAATAATCCCCCGCCATAACATGGGTGGGGCAGGTTTTGGCAGAGCGTCCGATGTACACTATGGTGAACAGGGGAAGGTATTCCTCCGAGTAGAGCGACTTGGGCCTTAATTGGCTTGCAGGGCTTTTTCTTTTAAGGCTGGTGTAATGGTGGTGGTGAGTGTGAGGCACTTTGCACGAGATGTACACGATCATAATAAACAGAACCTCGTGCTCATCCTTGTCTTCGTCAGTCTCTTTCTCTCTCTCTCTCTCTCTCTCTCTCTCTCTTACACACAAACACATTTTCTCACTGGGTTTATCCCTGGGGTGCCTTTTAACAACCTTGCGCGTCACCTCGGCGTTGTTGTTAATTTGCCGAAAGCCATTGATCTGAGGCTGAAGCCAGCCAAGCAATAAATGACATGTTTACCCTAAATAGTTCCAACATACTTAAAACTGTCTAAGGAAAATATCCAAACACAAGCTTATGAACAGACTGAATCTAATTACATAAACACAACACAAACACACAGATAAAGCCTCTGTATGAAGGACGTCAAAAAAAGACAGGTGGAGAGAGAGAAGGGAGGGATGGGGAGAGGAGGAAGAGATAGAGAAGGAGGGAAGAGAAAGGGTAGAGGGGTGGTGTAGTGAGGGAGGCTCGTGTGTACATGACCAATCGGCAGGGGTGGGATGAGCGCATTGTATGCGGGAGAGACAGGTGTCAGAGCAATAGCACAGGTTGAGCACGTACACACATACACAGACACACAGAAACACACACTCTCTCTCATGCACACACAAACACACACAAATACACAGAAACACTTTCTCTCTCTCTCTATGTCTCGCATACACATGCACATCCACACGGTGCCCCTGGGAGCGGTGCCAAATTCCTGTCATGGCGATTCCATTCTGGAGAGAGGCCCAGGCAGGCAGATCTGGACTTCACCACAACAGGAAAACAATGAGTCACACACTCACGAACACAGACTTGCTCTCACCTGCATGGAGACAAACACACACACACACACATACACATACTGTACACACAATAAACCCAAAGCACAAAACACATTAACTCATCACACACAGAGACTGGTAACCAACAAGATTTATTTGATTTACAGACCATGGTTAAAAAACAATGACAACAACAAATAAATCTGTTTTAATAACACCCTACAAATAAAAATCAGTTGAATTCATAATATTGAAAAGTTGAATTCATAATATTGAAAAGAATATTTGTCCAGAGGCAGACACATATGCACAGCCATCTAATCACCACCATTACTGGTATCAAGAAACACAATCTCAGGATTTGCCAATTCACAATCTTATCTTCTGAAAATCAAGAAGCTATATAGATAGTGATGAATAAACAAAACTCACAAACAGGGGGGAGAAAGATGGAGAGAGAGAGAGAGAGAGATGGAGAGAGAGAAAGGCATTAACTCTCAACAGGCGTGCATACAAATTGCTGCAACATTATTGCCGGGAACATCTCATCCCCAATTTGCATACATTTCCATTCTACTGTCCATCATCCTGGACCAACCCCCACTCCTACACACGCACCATCCACGTCCAGCACTGAAGAGCTGAAGAGTGGACTGGATAGCCCTCGGTGGGACATCAGAGACAGAAACAATCCCACTGAAATGAATGGGGATGGCGGTGTGTGTGTGTGTGTGTGTGTGTGTAGGGGGGGGGGGGGGGGGGGGGGGTGGTGTTGTCTGCTCAGATTTGATAAGCGTAATATATGTTCAAATAAACAGATTTGCAGGCAAGCGCGGCAGAATTAAAAGCAAGATCAATCTTCATATGGGGGATCCCTAGGAGATTGGGGAGGGGTGTAAGTATGTGTGTGGATCTGTTGTGCATCACCCCTCTCAAAGCCCCAATCTCTCATATGCACACACACACACACACACGCACACACACACACACCACATGCACTTAACATATATTAAACACTAAGACAGGGACGCCCCCACGCATGAGCGTTTAGGAGTTAAAAGCGCGTGTGACTGACAGCCTGCTTTCATCCACACCTCATAAATGCCATTTTACACTTTTTTTTTTCTCCGCCACTCTATGCAAATCTACATGCTTCCATTGTGAACGAGACAGACACACAGAGAGAGATAGAGAGACTGAAACTCGTGCTGTTTATGACCAGTGTCACCAGATCTCTCTGGTGTGTTCTGTGGATGTAAGACATCTCCTATGAGAGAGAGTCTGGGCTGTTTGGAGGCCCCAGAGGTCCAAACTGGAGCCTTCTGTCCCAACGGATGTCTCAGTCATGATACTACATTGGTATGGGATGTAGGGGTGTGTGTGTGTGTGTACAAGTACATGCACGTATGTGTACAGTGGTGAGTCATTTGATCCCTGCCCAGAGGTGGATTTCTGAAAAACTCCCACTATTCCTTTCTATATCATATTCACTGATAAACACTCTGCAAGACGATCTCATTTTACCCTGCCTTTGAGCCGTTGTGTTTTGATTTATTGAGCTTGTGTGTGTGTGTGTGCATATACTACACACACAAACACACACACGCGTGCACTCACCCCATGTGGTCCCATCAGGTGGCCTACAATCCTGTTGGCTGAAACTGGCCCCAGCGTACGCCAAGTGGCTTACACCCCGCATCAAACCAACGAACAGAGCAACGATTACACGGCTCACTCTGTTCTCCGCAAACATGTGTCATGGCTTTTAGCTGAGCCAGGGCCCCGGCCCCCGCCACCACCACTGGGCACATAAAGGGATTTCTTCTCCAAAACCCCTTTGACGTTAGCGGCTCCAATTGACATGCTTCTTTACACTAATAAAATTGACGTGGGCAAAAGACGCAGCATGTGTGAGATAGGAGCAGAATAGAAATCGGTATCAGTGTCATCCAGCAATCAAGTTGGAACTGAATCACACAGACACACACACACACAGACACACACACACACACACACACACACACACACACACACACACACACACACACACACACAGACACACACAAAGCAGAGGCGCATTATTCATAATCTCACGTTAGAAAAATGGGCCCGCAGGCATATTTGCTGGATAAAATGGATATAACTGCTTCTAGTCATCAAACATGTTTCTGATGTTACAGAAACATGTATGATGACTATTCCATTTCCATACTGGCCATGCAGAACAACTGTGGTGAGAATGATCCTTTTAGTTCTGAAATTGCTGAGAGAATGGGTGCTGTTTTTAACCTGGATTAGGCATCATCTTTGAGAGAGACTGATGGGAGGATAGAAGAAGAGAAGATGAAAGAGGGGTGTCTGGCAGAGAAGCACTTCACTCTCCTTTCACGACCAAGTGAAGGTAAATGTCCTTCTTTTCAGGAGGACAGAGAGGAGAGCTGAGGAGATGGGTGGAGGTGTGTGTCTGGACTACTTTGTTACTGTAATGTTCACTCTCCATTTAGATGTGGGATGTTCTACTGTAATGTTCTCTCTCCATTTAGATGTGGGATGTTCTACTGTAATGTTCTCTCTCCATTTAGATGTGGGATGTTCTACTGTAATGTTCTCTCTCCATTTAGATGTGGGATCTGAACAGCTTTGTTTGGACCCCCACCGGCACACACACTTCTTCACCTGTACATCAACTCCTCACTTGTATGCAGATAGACATATCTACCTCCTGAAATACTCTGAGAGAATGAGTGAGTGAACGAGAGAGAGAGAGAAAGAGAGACTGAGATCCAGAGTATGCAAAGGTTTCTTTTCTTCAAGACAGAAAGTCGTACTTCAGCAAACGCCACATACACATACGCACACATATCTCAACCCACAATCAGTCAGCAGAGATCCATACCATGGGATGTATCCTGTATTCACGGAGAGGCCACCATGGCACAGAAACAGTCAGATGCGTGTGTAGCGTGTATCATTTGTTCATCAACAGTTTGGATGTGGACTGAAACACTGCACTTTTTCCCTTTCTGGTAGTCCACAGAGATGTCATGTCTCTCTCTTTCTCTCCTTCTATGTGTGTGTGTGTGTGGTGGATTAGGCCAAAGAGGCCCTAATTGTCCTCTAAGCCTCCTCTCTGCTGCAGGAAAGCCACTCTGTCTTTGATCTCCACATCTACACCACTCTCATCACTCACCTCTACGGGGCATAGCCTGATCATCTCCAATACAGCTCTTTTTGTGTTTTTCTTTTGTGTGTGTTGTGCATGTGTGTGTGTGTGTGTGTGTGTGTGTGTGTGTTGTGCATACGTGTGTTTTGTGTGTCTGTGTTGTGCATGTGTGTGTGTGTCTGTGTGTGTGTGTTATGCATGTGTGTGCGTGTGTGCATGTGTGTGTGTGTGTGTGTATGGGTGTGGTGTCCCTTAGTCATTAGCCAGAACGAGCATTGACGGCATGCTGAGCCAGCAAATTCCAATAATTTTTCAGCTTCCCCAAAAATCATGTCACCCCCATGATGGCATCCAGCCCTCCTGCTGTGCTCAACACCAGAGAGATCTTCACAAACACCAGCACTATAGCATGAGCACAGTACAGTATAGCACACCAGCACAGTATAGCATGAGCCCCTGCTATACATCTTCATATGTCCACATTCGGTCACTTGTTTGTATGTTGTTTGAAATGTTTGAAATATTTTGGTGATGTCTACTTTGGCCACAAATTGCTAAAACATATGAACACAGTTTCCTATTTGAAAAGCATACCAGACAAGAGCCAGACAATTATTATTATTATTATTATTATTATTATCATAATAATAATAATAATAATAATAATAATAATAATAATAATAATAATAATATATTCTAAAAATATGCTGACAACAGTCATTGGACATAAATACATACAGGGCTCAAAGCTGCATGACTGGGGTGGCCGTTTTCGGTCCAGACAGGCGGTCAGGGATGGCACGGCAAAAAGTAATTTGTCTTGTGGACAGGGGTTGTGACGCACATACAGTATGAGGTGGGTTGCTTTTTTAAGGGCACCACTGATATGGCCACAGCTATGTCCACAGCTATGTCCACTACGCTCACACTGTCACACCAGTGACCTCACCTAGAGAGGAATCCAGAGTCAGTAACGACACACACACACATACACACACACACACAGACACACATACACACATACATACACATTAATATATATACACACACACACACATACACACAAAACACATTCACACATTTGCAAATGAAAACCAAAGTGATGATGAAGACCTGCTGACTAGTCCTAGGCAAACAGAGGCCCATTTGTCCACAAGGTAAACACATTACAAGCCGTCTGTCTCATTCAGCGACATGATGAATACAAACACAGCTTATTTGCACTCTAATGGCACAAACAACTGGGTCCCAACAGGACACATCTCTCCCTACCCCCCTCTCTCTCTTTCTCTTATCCTCTTTTTTCTTTCTTTTTCTTTCTTTCTTCACATAAAGCACATAATGGCTGTTTCATGAGACATGACTCAACATTCATACCAAACCTTTCATGAATGTGGAAGACAGAACGACAACTTGTCAAAATAAAAGACCAACAATCGCAAAGCAGCATAGATAGATAGATAGATAGATAGATAGATAGATAGATATATAGATAGATAGATACTTTATTGATCCCCAGGGGAAATTCAAGGTCTCAGCAGCAGCATACATACAACACAAACACATTCTTTAACAGCAGAAAGAGTAATTAAAGTATATAATATAAAAACACAACTAAGCAGTAAGGAGAGTAGAAGATAAAGAATATGCTAAATATACTAAAATACAAATTATACTAACACTTAATACAATATATAAAAATATACTAAAATACAAATTACAAAAATACAAATTATACTAACACTTAATCTAAATCAATTCTAAAAACAGTATCCACATAGTGGTGATTAATAAATCAGAGGCGCTTGCAATGACTGAGGCAGGGACTGAGCCTGTGATTCTCTGTGCATAGTAAGGTATGGTAAGGTAACGGCATTGCCGTTTTTGTAAACTAGCCTACATTCTGCTGACCCGTATTTTTGTAACCTGGATACCATTAATTTAATCTCTCCAGCATTTGTAAATATTTCATGAATATCTTATGAAGTCTACATCGAATGTCACTTTACTATACAAGTTGTGAAGTATTCATAATCACTGAGTTTAACACTGGGAGGTAAACTAGCCTACATTCAGCTGACCCATATTTGTGTAACCTGGAATGGTTGGACATCCTCAATAGCAAAAGATGAGGAATCATCTGCAAAGGTTACATCATAAAACAAATACATTTTTATGAAACAAAAATTATTTGCTTGACCATGTTCTGTCTTTTTGGCACTGATTAGCCCATTGACTCAGATGTGACGTGATCAGGTAAGAGGTAACGGCAATGCTACTTTGCGATTGTTGGACTTTTATTTTGACAAGTTATCGTCGTTCTGTCTTCCACATTCATGAAAGGTTTGATATGAATGTTGAGTCATGTCTCATGACATGTCATGAATGCTTTATGTGCAGTTTATGACAGCTGCTAAGAATGTGTTATGAACTCACCCGTCAAGTAAAGTGTTACCTCAGATCTTCTGACATGTGACAGACATGTTCTATCTCCCTGGTCCTTTCTGTTCATCACAGTCTCTCCGTAAAACCGCATCTGAATGGAGGTTCAGGAAGGGGAAAGGGTTGTTGTCACCTGCCGAGACCCTTTTGGTCAGGAGCGAAAAGAAGAACAGGGCTGCTCAAGGTCACCGAGCAGGAAAACAAAAAATGATGTTGAAAATGGCCCAAAAGTCAGTTTTACATAACAAGCATCATGTTTAGCAGCTAACATTTAATAGAAACTACACTTGTGCATGTACAAAATTACCTTAGCTTGTTTAGCTAGTTAGCAACCGACACTGACAGACAGCTGTGTGCAGTGGCCCTGCTAGAAAACTAGGGCCCTAAGACGGACAATAATTCTGGGCTCTCTGGGGGCCCCCTGTCAGCGCTTGGCCCTAAGAGTCGTCCAACGTGCAGCGGGTGCACAAAATAAGGAGGGAAGGATTTTCAGTGAGCACACATTTTGGTACAACTGAAGCATTCCTCTTCAGGTGCTTGTTGACAGCAATGTGCCCATAGGCTGATATCTTTTCTGAATCACACATTTTCTGTCACTGACAATTGACAACTGTCTTGAGCTTAAAGGGATCACAATCACTTGTAAATGATAATAAATGGCTCCAAAATGCACGTGTCATATTTATGTGGATAATGCTTAAATGGACATGTATTACACATAAACTGGTGATGTTTGTAGCGATATCCATTATTATGCCTCACTTGCACTTTGTGAAAATGTGAACCTCTGGCAGAGCGCTTTTGATAAATAGGCAGGGCCTTGTTGAATATTCACTGATTGTGATAACTTTGTTAGCAAAACCACCTCTAGTTATCTAAATCCCATTCAATCTCAACGGAGCACTGGTAGCTAACAGTCTACAGGGGGAAAAAAAACGATGTCTTCTTAACAACCTCAGTACATCAAAATAGATGTTAGTTGTTTTTATTAAGCATTTGATGAGTTAAACAGTGTTGCCAGGTCACGTGAGGAAAAACAAAGAATCAGGTCTCTGAAAATAAGCACAAAAGAAGAGGCCCAAGACCAAACAGTTTGCGCCCACTCTCCGACCCCGGATGTTACATTTCTGGGGGCAGTCATGACAGAGGAGCCTACTGTTACAGCGCATAGTCGACGCAGAGGCATAGGTTAAAATGCCCTGTGTACGTGTAGTTGCTGCGTGGATTCTACGCAGAAACAACAGATACAAAGCAAGCCCAAAAGAAGCGACCGCACAAAAAACACGCCCCCAAAACCATAACCCGCGACTTCACCAAAAACAAGCCGCTTATAATAAGTGGACTATGGCAGCACTGGAGGTACAATGCCCAGTTTGGGTTTCAACATAAACACTTAGTGGAGTTAAAAGATATAAGAAGCCTCTCTTTTTCCTCACTTCACTGTTGTGACGCTGCCATCTTTTTCAGAATAAAAAGATTTAGACAAAAAATTCAGAAGCTCACAGATGGTCATGTGATTCATTGCTAGCACTATGATTGGATGATCTCAAAAGTTCATAAGTATTTACTAAATTGTTCAGATAGAAATTATGCACTCACTGATGCACTTACTGATGCACTTATTCTTACTGTACTCTACCATTTTTAAATTGTCCTAAAATTGTTGAGAATTGCTTTAAAACTTAAACAATGTTTACAATGTTGTTAGTCGCTTTGGTTAAAAATGCGTCAGCCAAATGTAATGTAATGTAATGTAAAGAAATTATGTTGCACAATCTATGTCGCTCACAGTTTTGGGCAAGTTACTTCAAAAGCGTAATGCATTATTTATTACTTGTTACTGTCATCTCAAAGTATTTTGTTACATTACAATATTACTGTCTTTGAATTGTAAGGCATTACACTACGTTTACATTACTTTCACCAACATAACTAATATTTTAGTGGATTTGGTGTTCTCAATAGATCTTCATGTGTTCAATGCAATGACTGAGCTAGGCTTAAGGCTAACAAAAGAACAATATAATGGTTGCAGTTATGGCTCATGGGACAATGTAGGCCCCAAAGGCCAAAGGTCACTCACAATTTAATATAGCAAAATATAGCCATAGTGAAATTGTATGTTGACTTTAAATGGTTCTCATCATTGCTGGTTGCCTTTCCTTCCACTTACAGTGGTGTAGACTTAATGCAAATAGTTTGAGAATAATGGCTACGATCTTTGTCTGTAAAAGCAAAATTTTAGTTATTCTCACTGCTTGAAATGAGAAGTATAGCCTAACCATGTTAGATATGTTGCATGAATGGCAGAGATAACTCAAATTCCCTTTCTACAGTCATCAAAACAAGGCAATCAAATTCCAGGACCAGCATAAATTACTTTTTTTAATTATTGGATAATCTTCTGTGGTGCCAATTGAGCATTTCTCAATTTTGGATTAAAAAGCAAGGCAACTGAGCATTTTTGTGAATGATCTGAAGACATTGTTTGGTTTTGAGCACAGCTAAAACCATTCTGAGGTGATTGTTCAGTTTTGCAAGAAGTGTCAGAGGTTTTGTGAACGTAGTTTGAGAATGGGTGTTTGTGTTTACAGTTTTAAGAAAAGGGTGGAAGTTTTTAAAAAAAATGTGTTTTATCAATTGTGAAAAACTGTAATTCACTAGCTTCAGAGATTTTGTGAATGTAGTTTGAGAATGTGTTTGTGTTTACAGTTTTAAGAAAAGGGAGAAAGGTTTCAAAAAATGTGTTTTAGCAATTGTGAATAGAGAGATTTCAATAGAGAGACTCATGCTTGCTACCGTGCTTTTTGAGAAATTAGATTTTGCTTGAATGTTGTTAATCCAGCCATGTGAATATTAAACACTGGATAATAGTTTTTTTTGCATTGCTTTTATTTATAGATTTTTTTCATTGTATACATAGATGATCACAGTTCTTTCTAAATTGGCCAGATACATTTTCTTACAGTAGGATGACATTTATGTAATTGGAGCAAAAGCCACCATATTGTTCTGCCTGTCAAAGATAGTGTAAAACTGCCTGATGAAAACGTCACCCAGGATCCAGAGCTGGTCAGTACCTCCATTACCAAAGCCAGTGGTACAGCTGGATCCCGTAAAACACATCATGGTGCTCATGTAAAAGCTTAGGACGACATTTATTCCACCACTAACTATAATATGCTCATAGCTTTGTGTGCACCTACCTGAGACACAGGCAGACGCTGGGATAGTGAAAGCCTGTGCGTTGATGTTGAAGGTGACCTCGGGCATGCTCTGGATGTTGAAGGTGACCTCGGGCAGGCCCTGGATGTTGAAGGTGACCTCGGGCATGCTCTGGATGTTGAAGGTGACCTCGGGCATGCTCTGGATGTCATCACAGGATACCGCTGCCTATAAGGAAGACACACCTGAGGTAAAACAATTCTTTGTTTGTTTTTTTTCTCCGTCAATTAATAAAGTCAAAGTCAAAGTCAGATTTCTTAAATACTTACATCACCAGACGAGACAGTGGTGGCACCAACCCCGGCATTCATGTTGCTGATGTCAGTGGAAGGTCCAACAATGAGGGAGGTTCCGGTGTCAACAATGGCCTGACATCCACCAGTACAAGCAACAGCATCTCCATTGATGGTGACACTGTAATGGCGCAACAAGATAATGTCATATGGGAAAAGCAGATTGATATGTGCCTCAGTGTATGCCTCTGTTTGTGGATTGGACCTACCTGTCCATCTGGATCTGCCAGTAGGTCTCTGAGGTCAGAGGAACCCAGGTGAGGCTGCTGGTGTAGTATGAAGAGTCAGTCTCAGCAAACAGCACCTCACTGCCTGACTCGCTGTCCCTGAAGCAACAGACAAGAAATTTAGCTCATCTTTCAGCCACTTGCACCTTTAAGAAACCGCTATTGGTTAAAAATAAGAAGATTTTGGACTTTCAAGGGTTGTAACATGGCAGACTCACCCACTCAAATAGACAGAGAAGAGGTTCTGGGAGACCAGACCCTGACTCATGTTGTCGAAGACGGGGGTGGCTCCAGAGGCAGCAATGGCAGGGAAGGCAAGACCCAGGATACCATCCGCCACCGTGTTCTCCAAGAACGCGGCCTCGGTTTCACTCAGATCTGGTTGCTCACAGTGATTCCGCCCACCTTGAAGAATAGAAGTCACAAGGTCTAAATGCTGTCTAATGAAGACATCTCATTCAGGTGAAGTAACCACTATATGTTGACATGGGGACTCAGAGTGAAATACCAAAAAAAAAAGACATCTGGACTATCAGCACTGATTTTTCTACTACAATTCTGACACCTCAATCAGAACAGTTTAATTGATCCATAATGACCTCCAGGGTGTCATAACCCAGAATTCCAGTCATGCTGCCAGTCCCGTACGCGATCTGAAGACTCTGTTGAGTGGCCTGGTAGGTGCTGGAACTCTGAGGGTCGAACTCCTGATGATTACCTAAAAGAGTGGGACATTTTAGTGCCATTTCAGACAGCAGGTGATCAAGCCATTTTAAAGGTGCTCTAAGCGATGCCACATGTTTTTAAGGCTAAAACATTTTATGTCACTTACTGCAAACATCACCTAACCAACCGTTAGCTGTCTGTGTCCTGAATACACTGTAAAAAAAACGCAATCTCTGTGGACAGCCCAGGCTCCAAAAACGGCAATAAAAACAACCTGGGCAAACCTATGCCATAAAAACATAACAAACTGTTCCACCAAATTACAGAAGAGATGCTCATTTAGAAGAGTTTCAATTGCACGGGAGCAGCATGGGAGGGAGGGGGAGGAAGTAGCGAGCTAGCTCTCTGTTTTGTTTGAAAGTCAACAGAAGTGACGTTACCCAGCACTGCTTAGAGCACCTTTAATGAAGGCAATGCTGGACATAGTTAAGGGCCTAAACTATGTCACTACCAGCCGTACCAGAGACTTTCTAATGTGGAGACACGGCACTCAAAAAATACTCCATAGAAATGCATGGGGCTAGTTTGTCACGCCAATATGGCCGTTGTCTACACATATCCCACCCCTTCCTCGGCAAAACGTCGACATGTGAATACATTGAGCCAATCATGTGATGTGATGTAAATACATTGAGCCAATCATATGGTGTGTTGTGAAGACATCGTGCCAATCATGTGTTGTGATCTCGCCGCTGGAGCAAGATTGGTGTCGTGAAGCCTTGCACACGCGCAGTTCGACCCAAAGACTGTGCCCGATGAGTGCCCATAAAACGTTGGTATATGGCCACCGAGTGGAGGGACTTGCCTAAAAGGACTTTGGCCGTACTCACTGCAAGCGGCACTGCTGCAGTACACAGAGGGCACCCACAGGTTAGAGGAGCCAGTGTCAAAGATAACCTTGAAGGACTAGGGGGGAGTTCCCAGGGAGATGACACCATATAAGACAGCTGAAATTAAGAAAAAGAATACAGTCGTTAATAAACATTATGGATGCAAAGTGTGACAGTTAAAATCTACTTCATACAGATTTTAATCCCTTCATTTCTTCTTGTGCTAATAAGAACAATATATATCCATCCAGCTAGCTGAACTGGCAGTATATTCTTCTTGTTAGCACTCTAGAATCCTTAACTTAACATCAGCATCATTGGTCATGCTCTCAACGCCATTCTGTGCCTGGAACTTGACCATGGGCTGGTAAGGGAACCTGTTCCTGTACTCCTCCCAAAGACCCCTTTCCTGCAGCGCCTGCCGGGCTGTCTTACCCTTGAACAGGGGCACCCTGAAACACACACACACACACACAAAGAAGGAATTAGGTATGAACACACATATCTGTGGTGTTAAGAAAAGATGACCCAATAGGGGTCGATATGAGACGCACCGAATACACTCGGAGAAAGCCACCAGGGCACACAGAACAAAAGTCCACTTCATCATGCTTACTCGGGTGAGGTTGAACCCAGTAAAGAAGCATACTCCAACCCTGCCATTTATACTCTGGGAGAAAGTGTATGTGTATGTGTTCAAGTGAAAGTGAAAACAGTATGATAAGCAATGTGATAAGAAGCTGATAGATTGGTAATCACTCATTGAAACTGAGCATGCACATGACTTGGAAAATGATTCAATATACTGTATTTTCTGTAGATATTGACCATGGTCCATGGGGCAACTTTTTTGGCTCTTACACCTAATGGAGACGTTTTGAAATGGGGTCTTAGACCAACACATACAGTACAATTCATAATTATATAAAATAACCTAATCATAATTTTCCAAGATGGAGATAACATGTCAATAAAATAACCTCATCATCATTTTTCCCAGATGGAAAGATGCTTAACCGCTAGTTTGGAGATTAACCCCCTTAATGACATTGCCAACATTTAATGTTTAATGTCCTTCATGTCTCCTTACTTGCCTTTCATAGTCCATGGGCCAGACCAGATGTCAGTAAGTCAGGTGGCAAAACTTCATATCATTTCATTTGTTAGACCAATAGTAAAATAATACATGATAACCTTTCCAAAAGAGCAGCTGTTTCATTCTCTTACAGAAAACCTATTTTTTTAACAGTGAGACACTACAGGTGAATAAGGTAAAATGTATAACAAATGGATGTAGAACAAATGTAAATACCTTCAGAATATAGATAGGGATAAAACTGAGAAGTTTGGTGTGTGTGTACAAGTGCAACTGCAGTGGAAATTCCAGGCACCGAATATGAAAGAAAAAAAGAATTAGAAAAGGCCCTGAAAAGATGTACGGAAATGTATTGCTGCCACACTAAAATAAATAAAAAGGCTCAGTATTACGTAATTACATGAAAAGTTTATTGTTATAACAATATCTTTGTCACATTTTAACAAGATATGTATCACGTTATTACATGAAATTATCACGTTATTTCATGATACTGATATTTTCACATTATAACTGAAATCTCATTGGCCCCTGACTGGCCCCTGTATCGTCAATCATCAATAAGTGTCAAACTTGTTGAGAACGACTATCAGAGATGCAATTCCATTCCCAAACAACTGGTGGCAGTAAAGCACCTATGAAGCTTGAAAGCTAAAGCACACAGTGAACTGTAAAGGAAAGAATACATTTGGCTAACCAGAAATGTCTCTGCTAATGTGAAGAACCGATACATTTGGCTAACGAAAGTATCAGCTAACGTGAAGAACCGATGGCAGCGTTTCATTCTCCACAGAAGTTTCTTGGTGAGTCACAAATCTCTATGTTGGTTATCATCATTATGTGAAAGGGACGTTTATTTGTTGCTGTAACAATATGTTAAATTTGTCAATTAAATTACGAAGCAGCAGCAAGCTGCTAACGTTAACTTAGTCAGTGAACTGTTAACATTAACGTAACGTTAGGTTACTTGAGTTGAGGTTTGATTGTTATTCATTGTTAGCATGCTGATAGATTTTATGTATGGAAAGGTAATGTATTAAGTGTTTGAAATGGTGTTACATGAAATGCAGAGAAATGGACATCCTGTTTGTTTGGGGTCCGAAATTAATCATATTACATGAGCTAGTGCGCCTTACCAAATGTAAATAACGTTCAATTGTTTTTGCTTGAGGAAAAAGTTTGGCAGCTGCTAACATTAACATGAAATAGGAAGAGGCCACTCAATGACTTCTGATACAAAGACTTCAAATGGTAGAAATATTTAATTTTTAGTGTTTTGCTACCCCTTCCATAATTTTTTTGCTTTCAAATGACCCATCGTCAGTCTTCAAATCAGAATCAGGCTTTTCTAACCGGAAGCAAGACGGTGGCTTCAAAGACCATTCCAAATCAGACCATTGTAAAAATAATTGTTGAAAAATTGTGTAAATATGATGTAGTTGTTGCTCACATGCTGTGTGTGTGTGTGTGTTTGTTTTAATGTATGCAAACTGGCAGTGAAAGTGGTTTCTCTTATCAACAAAAGGGGAAAGGGATTTTCTGTGTATGGATGTTGACCGGTTCTTGGCCCCTCAGTGTATGATGTGGCCCCTCAGTGTACGATGTGGCCCCTCAGTGTATGATGTGGCCCCTTTGTGGCCCCTGTCTCAGAAAAATCCTAGAACTGCCACTGCTCATCAGTTTCCAACACTCCACAAAAAAGCAGGTGTTTGGAGTGTTTCGTAAATGTATAAAAAACTAAATGTACCCCATAGTGGTACAAAATATGACCGCCACTCAGTCCTGTACATCCTTTCCGCGAACATAAATCACACTAATCAATTTGTCTCCATCTTCTACTCCATCCCCCACTCTTGAAACTTTTGTGTTGTTTGGCATGCCTGTGTTTGCGGGCCGCACAGAAAGTAGCCTACTTGCACTGCGAAAGTGAATAGATTTGTAGCACTAGTAGTGTAGCACTACAAAATTGTAGCATTGTTATAAAACCTTTAAAATTTCTAAACAATCATAAGTAGGGCAGTTCATCGCAGTTCATCCATTGCAACTGGACTGATGAAAGGTAATGTACACCTGTAGGCTACATTGTATAGGGGAAAGCTGAAGGTATCAGTTTTAACTTTATTTATTTTTTAATAAACAAAACAATCCCTGTCATTTCCATGCAGTTTTCAACAGCTATCAAGAAGAGAGGTCATGCCATGGATTTTTGTTCTTCTACATATGCAAGATTTGATCTTTAGTTCATATGATATTCAACTTTATTGTCAATGCACAAATTAAATAACAATAGTCTAAAACAAAATGCAGTTTTACATCTAGCCAGTGGTACAAATAACTGACATGTCCAAAAGGGCCTTCATGAAATGCGTTGCACATTTTAACGGGCGAAGTTGAGAGTTGCGTTATTGTTCGTGGCAACGTAGGTGCCCGATAGAAATATTGTTTAATTTTGCGATTGAGATATCCACGCTCTGGCGTCCCTTCTGCGACATGTTCGCCCCCCAGTTTCAGAGCTATTCTAAATGCAAATATGCATAGAGAGTTATGACAAAACAGTGACTTAACAAACTAGATCCTAGAAAGCTGTTAGCTCTCCTAAGCTCTATAAGCTGGGCCTATTACACAACATAAATTGTCACTTAGGCTATGCTGGCGACCCAAATAAAATCTCCTTTGGGAACCAATACACACAGCAAAGGTGTCTGTGGCGGACCCACCCTCAAGCCACCAGATCTGCCGGACAGTCAACCTCTGATTTAGCTATGGGCATAGAACACGATCCGACTCCGCCAGCGCGCCCTCAAACCGCAGAGTCGTGCATGCTCAGATGTGTTTGTTGTAGGGCTTTGACTCCGAACTTCGTTATTCGAATATAATTCGATTATTTTAAAAATTAAAGACAATCGAACGAATTTTAGGGATCTCTTAATATTCAAACCTGTAGCCTATGGAAATTAATGTATTTGCTTGTAAACGTTATTAAGTGTGCTTGCAAAGCAGCACACTTATTGTTCTTCTTAAGTTTTATTATTATTCCCGTCTCCCTAATTTTTTGTCAGCTCTAGCGCCTAGTCCCTTTGAGACAGAGACACCGTTCCAACTTTAAAACGTCCGGTCAGTACCGGTGTAAGTTGGTCGCGAAGATGGCGTCAGGTGGGTGTGTCATTCGTCCGCCATATTGGATTGAACAGAAAGTGAAACTAAATTTTCACAGGTCACAAATTTGGTCCGAACGCCACAAAACTTGACGTACATTATCCTTGGACCAAGCCTCACAAAAGTTACCGGAAGGATTTTTGATTTTCGAAAGCGTTTACCCGTCACAGCCAAATGAAATCGGCGGCGAAGCTCCGAAACAGGAAGTCGTCCATATCTCAGGAACACTGTCACATATTGATACCAAATTTTGTGTTTAAACTTGGGACTCCAATGTGAGGGTGCATAAGCTAAAAAAAAAAAAGACTTCCAGCATTTGGTAAACCACCCACCCGTATTTGGTAACTATCACCTTCCACATTTGCAGTTGTTCTGGTACATCTATCACAATGCCTTTCAAGTATGCACAATGTCTCTGAGCAGCCACAATGTCTCCGGGCCACCTTGCCCAATCATGAAATCCTTGCTCTGCCAACACTGCTTCACCACATCTGTGGATTAAGCCACACAGTCAACTCAATGTAAGTAAGATAAACGAGGATGCTAATTGTTCTCAGCATTGCCAGCATTGTGTATAATATGATTGTCACTTGGAGGAGACTTGTAGATAACTAACGTTAGCATAATTAGCTAACCGCTGCTAATGTGCTAGCATCATCACGTCAGGCTGTGCACAGTAGTGTAACATTTATTCACTATACATTAATAAAGTTGAGTGGTTCTGCAATGTAGACTATGTTTCCGTTTTTGGCCCATGGCCCAGTGTCCTTGTAACATGCATGCAGCAAACCTAGATATGAATGTCTTTTCTACTATAGATATGAATGTCTTTTCTACTATAGACTATACTACTTAAACGGCACCGAAAATCAAAAAATCCAGTGGAAACTAGATGGCAGAAGTGTGTAGGCCAATCTGCCCAGCAGCTTTTTCTACTTTGTCACCTACAGAGTTTGACAGGTACGACCTTTCAAAACGCCATGTTATTTCCCATAGACAATTGACGCCAGGAAGTTGGATGGATACGGAAGTTAGGAGGCGGGACTTATTCTGGAGAGGTCTATTGAAAAGGGAACTATTTTTTGATGCGTAAGAACGATGTCGAAATTAACATTTTTAAACAATAATGGGGTGTTTTCAGATTATTTAGTTTGTGGTAGAATTGTTGTATAAAAGCAATATAGCACTCGTGATCGTGGGATTGGTCATGGATATTCCCACGGGTGTTGTTCGGCCGTAGCTACGAGGCCGGAGGCCGAGTGGCGCAGGCAACAACTGCCCCTAGGGATCAATAAAGTATCTACAGTATCTATCTATCTATCTATCTATCTATTTTCATCTCATACATTGCGAAGAAATCGTTTAAATTCAAAGTTTGTACTGTCACCGACCTATGTTCCTATGGTTTCTTCGCAATGTATTCATTGAGTTAAATCAAGTCAAGTCAAGTCGGCTTTTATGTTTATGTTTTAAATGTTTCTTCGCAATGTATTCATGAGCTAAAAACGCATCTTGTTGTCACGTAAGGCCCTGTTCATGTTGCACAGACATTTTAATTGCATTTTGTGTCTGTTAAGAGGCACAAAGACACTCTCCAGATCATGCCCCTAAAACGTCATTTTTGTACCCCCCTTTCACTGCAGTTAAACTAATCATGGTTTCCGGTTGTTTTCTGTTTTGTTCTTAGTGCATAATGGCATAGCACCCAGCTACCCAGCCATCCAGCTGCCCAGCACCCAGTTTCACAGCTACTCAGCCATCCAGCACCCCAGCCGCCCAGCTGTCCAGCCACAGGCACCCAGCCATCCAGCACCCAGCTAGCTACCCAGCTGTCCAGCCACAGGCACCCAGCCAGCCACCCACCCAGCTACATAGCTACCCAGCCAGCCACCCAGCTGTCGAGCCACAGGCACCCAGCCATCCAGCACCCAGCTACCTAGCTACCCAGCTGTCCAGCCACAGGCACCCAGCCATCCAGCACCCAGCTACCTAGCTACCCAGCCAGCCACCCAGCTACCTAGCCACCCAGCCGCCAGCTACCCTGCCACCAGCTGCCCTGCCATCCAGCACCCAGCTACCCATCCAGCACCCAGCTACCCAGCCATCCAGCACCCCAGCTACCCAGCCATCCAGCTACCCAGCACCCAGCTACCCAGCCATCCAGCACCCTAGCAAAACATATAATAAAGCATAATGAAATGTATTTAATCTTCCTGTGTTTTTTAACAGATACATACGCATATATAATGTACAACATAATTTAAGTATATAGTGAACCTAGACTAACCATTAAATTATCAGCAATTAAGTCACAATTACCAGCAATAAAGTCATACAGACAGCTGAATAAATTAAAATAAATAATACAAATAAATAATAATAAAATGTGGCACAATTATGGTATCATTTAGGGTCAGTTATGGCTACATTTTGGCTGGATTATGGGATTTAGGATTCTTTTTGGGACATTTAAGGCTATAGTTTGGAAATCCAAAATTGGTTTTGGGTGAGCTTTGGCCTACTTTTGGTTAATTTTGGCATGCCAAATTTGGGCCATTTAGGGCCCATACATCCACCCAGAGCTTTACCAAAATGGCAAGCCAGTTTTGGGCCAAATCTGAGCCATAATAATTTTGCTATCTGGGAGATGCTTCAAATAAGATAAGGTTAGGATATGCCCGCTTGACAACGGCAGAGATAGAACTGGCCTTTGGCCATAGCAACCATCCATTTAGAACGACTGGCCTTCATAGCAACCAAAGATCTTAGCTGTGATTCATGTAGCCTACAGTATGCATTCAATGCGATGCAAAGTATAGAAAGGTGATGAAATATACAGAGACAGGTCAAGAAATATAGTGCAATGTAGACAGTAGTATACAGTTGATTTACAGAAGGTGGTTTAGAGTAATATGAATTAAATATAAATATGTGCAGTGTATTAGCAGTTACCTCATACAATAAGTAGAATAATGTATGTAGATGTAGCAGTAACAGTATAATAGTAGAAATAATAATATAGATATATGCAGTGTATTAACAGAATATAATAAAACAGAATAATTATGGATATTCAATATGACAAATATATAACAGATATGTACATAACATACAGCTATGTGCAGTGTGGAAACAGTGTCATTGTAGTGCAGAAACAACATCATAAGAGTAGTAAGAATAAGTCTATGTGCAGGATGAATAGTATGAAGATCAGTAGAATAACTATGTATAAATGTAATTACAGTAGGCCTATGTACATTTGTAAATAAATAGAAAACTATGGGTGAGAGGGATAAATTAATTTTATTTAATCGTAAAAGTAAATTGCATTAAATTAAATTGCAATTAAAAATCTTTCCAGTAGGCTTTAATGTCACACAAAAAGTACAACCAAAGCTGAGCTTGATCAACTACAACGTCTAAAGAACCAGAACTTCAGTGTAGTTTTTTGCTGGGTCCCAGGCCATGTTGGTCTGAGGGGAAATGAGAAAGCGGACAGTGCTGCTAAGCAAGCCCTCAATGAAGAAGTCACAGAATGTCAAATCCGTGCCCCAGACCTTAAACCTATACTGAACTCTTACATCACAGATAAGTGGCAATCTGAATGGGATTAATGTACCAACATCAAGCAAGGAATGTGAATTTTGGCACGTTTTCATGATCCACTGGGTCGTTATGGGCCACACAAAATACGGTGTTGCTAAAATTACTCCTATTGTGGCTATTAGAGAAATGCGTTCATGAGTATTCAGCTACATTTAATGAGTTAAGTAAAATACATTCACACACACAAAAAAAAACATCACTAATGTTGTGGACATTACTTTATTCTGAGATACATCAATAGGCTCTCAAAACAATCCTAAACAGACATACGGTCTTTATAAAGCTCATCCATATAGATTATTTGTCAAATAAACCAGTAAAACAGAATTAGGGGATGGAATATATAACATTCACACTCATAGCTCATATTTTTAAAATAAATCAGTGAAAAAGTATCATGACAAACAAGCAGCATTTGAATTCCTTAGTCATATTTCATAATTTCAATTATTCTAGGTTACCTGATAGCCCAGTTTGAGAGGTGCAAGACACATGACATTATTTATTTTTGCAGCCAATCACTGCTGTTGTTTTATTTTATTGATTTGATCTTAGTCATAGAAGCTAAATTCAAAGGCAGGCCACAGGTAAAATCCAACGAACCGCATTAACCCCGCAAGCCAATAGTTGAATAGCCCTCTCCTAGAGCTTTTGCGGTATTGCCACTGCTCCAACACTGAAAGGCACTGTTAGAATGCTTGGATCAAGCCAGGTTCAGCGTAGCGTATGCCACTGTCTGCTCACGTTGGTGACCGGACCAGGGCAAGCACACTTTTGCAGTTCCCGCCGGAAATGCAGTCTAGTTTTAAATTCAGATTCCGAGGTTTTTTTCACGCCTGGTGAAGTAAAATCGCGAGCGCATTAGCAAGGCTATTATTAGTCATCTGGACACCTGTAGGTGATGTTAGCATCCTCCAGTAGGGGTTAAGTCATTGAAAGACCTTAGACCCATACAGACCAGCCTCAGACGAGTCCAGGAAGTGACGTCAATTCCAGAAGTAAGTACATCATTTACTTTACTCTTTATGGAGAATACAGCGGGAAAACACATATTTTCATTTACAGTTTACATAAAAAATAGTCACATTAGGTAGAAGCTTTTTATTATGGTCTGGTCAAGATGTGCCTACCATCCATCATCTCAATGATAACATCAATAATTAACACCTCGCTCATCACTGGTCAAATCCCTCCTTCATTGAAGACTGCTATTGTCAAACCAACCCTGAAAAAACCCGGGCTGAACCTCAACAACTACCGACCCATCTCCAATTTCCCATTCATTTAAAAAATGATGGAGGGTGGCATCTCAACTCCAGGATCATTTTAAGGACAATGATCTGTTTGAGCCATTTCAGTCTGGATTTTGACCAAAGCACAGCACAGAGACTGCCTTGGTGAAGGTAACAAATGACCTCCTCTGCACAGCTGATGCTGGACTCATTTCCATCCTAATCCTCCTTGACCTGAGTGCAGCTTTTGACACCATATCCCATCAGCTGCTTCTGGAGCGTCTTACCAGCATTGGAGTGCAGGGCAGTGTTCATCAATGGTTCACCTCCTATCTCTCTGGCAGGACACAGCTTGTCCAGATTTTGGACCACAAGTCGGAGAGTGCTGCTGTCACAAAGGGAGTGCCACAGGGGTCTGTTCTGGGGCCCCTGCTCTTCATCATCTACCTCCTCCCACTGGGAAATATCCTGAGGCAACATGGTGTTCAGTTTCACTGCTATGCTGATGACACCCAGCTTTATATGTCCACCAAACCGACTGCCTCCCTGCCTCCCTTCCTCCTGCTGCAATGACTGCCTGTCTGCATGATATAAATCTGTGGATGACTAACAACTACCTGAAACTGAACAGTAACAAGACTGAATTACTTGTTGTTGGCTCAAAAACAACGCTGGCAAAGATGGAAAACAGACTCTCCCTATCTGTAGATGGCTCCAACATTGCCTGCTCCACCAAGGTGAAGAGTCTTGGTGTTATACTAGACAGCACACTTTCATTCACTGCCCATATTAACAGTGTGTCTCGCAGCGCCTTTTTCCATCTGCGCAACATCGCAAGACTGCACCCCTCCCTCAGTCAGCAGAGTGTAGAAGTACTTGTAAATGCCTATGTTACGTCCCGCATTGATTACTGCAATTTCATCTTCTCTGGCATTCCACAAAAATCACTCCACCGCCTCCAAATAATCCAGAACTCTGCAGCCAGGATAGTAACAGGCACAAAGTCCACAAGCCACATAACACCTGTACTGTTGCAGCTACACTGGTTACCAGTTACCCAGAGAGTCCAGTTTAAGATCTTACTGTTGACATATAAGGCCCTGCATAACCTTGCTCCCAATTATATCACCGACCTCTTAGAGAGCTACACCCCTTCCCGCTCACTGCGATCCTCATCAGCTGGTCTGCTCAAGGTGCCCAAGATGAACCTCAGCACCATGGGAGAGAGAGCGTTCTCCCACACAGCCCCAAGCTATGGAACTCACTTCCAAACAACATCAGGCAGTGTGAATCCACTGCCCAGTTTAAAAAGGAACTGAAAACGTATCTCTTTAGACTAGCCTTTGGACTGTGATATGGCTAAATGGACTATATATATATTTATATACCGTCTTGGTAGTGTATAGGTCTAATTGAGTGCCTTTCACTTTAAGACGAGTAACACAGTTAAAAGGCTGCTGATGTGTGGTGCAATTCATAACGTTTTCTACATAGTTAAAATAAAGGTTCGTACTTCTCCTTGTGACAAGCACTTTTGAATTTTGGAAAACACTTTCATTTACATCGGGATTTTGTAAACATTCAGTGTCAAGAGTCAATAAAATGAGCCCTTCAACGAAATTGACAAGCAGCTGTACAGTAAGTAGGCTAAGCATGCTAAATTCGACATCCAAACAGTATTCTAACGTTAGCTTTGAGATACTGCTTGATTGCATAACTTAACTTAGTTTAGTCTCTTCAATGTAGCCTACTATGTTGTGATAGGACCTTAGCAGAGTTAACTTCAATGCAGCAGTTTTGAACAAATTTGCGCAGCATGGTCACGATGCTAAGTGGTTTTAATAGCAATTTAGCCAGATGTCTTCTATGCAATGCTTCTATGTGGCAACAACAATCCTTCAACAATCGTGAATATTTTGTTAAATGCACATGCAGAGGAGGGGCAGCAGGCTACGAGAGAGAGCGGGGCGGGGTAAGGAAAGGCTGCGTGCGTAAAAAGCGCAGCTCAATGGCAACGCAAGGATTTGATCTTATTTTTAATTTAAATTAAATTAAACATAGAATATTAATCTGTGGCAGTCAATTTTGATTTCATGGCGCCCCGCCACAGATTAGTCAATGTATGGGAAACACTGAATAGGAAGGGAAAGTGAAAACCAGCGCCCCAAGTGGTTGCGTTCCTATCGAAGAGCAGCTCCAATGTTAAGTCCCATAGACCTATTTTTAAAAAAATATTGTGAAGCCAAATCAACGAAGTTATCCACCAAAAATATTTTTCAGTGTGTATACAGTAATAATCTTCTAACTGCGAAAATGTCAGGCCCTAATTTGCCTTATTTTTAAAAACTGAAATTGCTCCTTTTGTTTCATACACGGACTACAAAAGAAGTCACGTGACTTTACCCTTCGACGTTACTCACAGGTTTGTTTATT
This sequence comes from Alosa sapidissima, assembly GCF_018492685.1. Lineage (NCBI taxonomy): Eukaryota > Metazoa > Chordata > Actinopteri > Clupeiformes > Clupeidae > Alosa > Alosa sapidissima. The sequence continues at coordinate 15,585,087 of NC_055958.1, forward strand.
AGCCTGGTTAGCATTGACACTTAACACTTACTGTGAGCTCTTCATGTGAGTCGAAGCACAACACCAGTTATCATAAAGGTAATCACCATGCGGTTTACATCAGGCTCCATTATTACAAAAATATGTTAAGCCAGTTAAGCAAATTGTCGTATTGATCAGTTAGAGATTAAGCGCCCAAACCTGTGACGTCACATACAGCTGTAGTTCGTTATCACCATGTTAGGCCCTACGACAAAAACAAAACAATTCAACTGATCCTAAAAATAAGGTATGACCACTAGAAGCAATAGAGGTGACCCCAGTGCCAAGCATATGGAAGGCATTAAATTAAGATCCCAATGTGCACCGAGATATATTTTTTCAAAAAAAAAAAAAAAATACCATCCACTCCGCTAAACTCTAGGAACGCAACCAGTAGGTGGCGATGAGATTACTTTCCCTCAGCCTTTTGTGCACGTTAGTCTATTGACATTGTCTGATACACTGCCCTCTGGTGGACAGAACATATAGAACTTAAGTTTGATACCAATATCGGTCTTACTGAAGACATTTAATGGTCAAAATATTATATTAATACATATTCGAATATATTCGAATTTTAATATTAACAAACAAACGAACTTCGAATATGATTTTTGGGCAAAAGTCAAAGCCCTAGACTTTGTTGGTTCCAAAAATTGACTTTTTGAACTTGTTGAACTGCTTTGGGATTAGTGCCCTTATATTTTGTAAAAGTTAGCGAGAAGTCGGCTAACTGGCCTACTATGGGCTCACTATGTGGCTGCACAAAATAAACAGGAAAGGATTTTCGATGAGCCGATATAAAAAGTCTGTTTCTGCAGACGTGTTTCCTGGTTCCAAAACCGGGCTTTTGCTTACTTTTATCTAATATAAGGCCACAAATCCCGAAGCTATTTGTTTTATGTAGACATACCGCCGTCGACGAGTTCATTGAATGATGATTAATGTTTCTTGGAGTAAGATTTAATGAGAAGGGGCAGTATTTGACTTGATGTAAATGCACATTCCACATTGTCTATGCTTCATTGTGGAGCGGAGGCCTTTCTACCGGTCAAGTATCATTGCCTTGTCACAGACCAGACGATTTTCAATGGAACTATGAGCTAAAATGATCAGCATCACACTCTCTGGATCCCGATATAAAGCTCATTTTTTAATGGGGTTTAAGATTGGTAATGTTAAATATTTGGCAGTTTCTTTCTAATGATAAAAGTAATGTAGGCCTATATTTATGTTCTACAGGGATGTGCACAGGGGGGTTGCTCAGGTTGCCCGGGCAACTGCCCATATGCCCTTCTCGACTCATGTTCCAAAACACAGATAACCTTCATACCTGACCACTGTTTTTCTTAGTGGGAAATAACAGTAGCCTGATTTTTTTTGGGTAGAGTTGCTGACAGTTAACCTTGAGCTTTTCCTGTTTGTTGGCTGGTTGAACCACTGATTTTCTCACAGCATCTGTAATCATAGAAGCATAACAAAATGAGTTGTTATACATAACTACCTACTTTTAAACGGAATGTCTGCTACATGAATATAAAGATACCGCCGCCAGCAGGCTGCTACCACCTCCCATGGCCGAAACTGGTATTATGACACCTGTCGGGCTGTGGCTAGTAATTTAGCATGCTAATTCAGGTTGATATCTCTGCAGCACTATACCTTGTCATTTTTAATGACATCATCACCCTTATTTTTTCTCATTCTTTTGATGCGTGTAGCTCATTTTTTTTATTTTTTTTAACCTCAATTCTTACACCTGGCACCTTTAATGCAACATTTTACAAAGCACTGACAGTGCTACCAAGGACTGTGAGCGAATCAACAGCAGAAAGTCCTATTTAGCCAGCAGAAATGTCCCAGCCTGTTTAGGATGCTTCATAGACAGGTTGTCTTTCAGGTATATTTTCCATTAGAAAACCATCACGTTAGCAAACGCGTTGTGGCTAACTCACTTTAGCTCCTTACTATGGTCAGAAAAGAATGAGATGACAGTCGAAAGATACAATTACAGTGCTGTTGGTAACTGCATTTATGGTTTTCTACAAATACACCAATAATCAAATTGCCCTCCATCACTCAACCAATGCTAATGGTTCGTTGTGTATCGGCCGTTCTAATTGCCCATACCGATAGTATGTTCGTGCCTGTGTGTGTGTGTTTGTGTGGGTGCGTGTAATGTGTGTATGTGGATGTGTGTGTGTGCATGTATGTGTTTCTGTCTGTGTGTGTATGTGTGCGTGTGTACATGTGTGTGTGTTTGTGTGTGTCTGTGTATGTGGATGCGTGTGTCTGTGCCTGTGGATGTGAGTGTGTGTGCATGTGTGTGTGCGTGTATGTGTGCGTGCGTGTTGATGTATGTATGTGTGTTTGTATGAGTGCGTGTGAGACAATATCCTCTTCTAACAACCCTTCGGTCAACACCACTACATCTACAGGCCAATAAGTGTACAGTCACTAAATGTACACATAACTTAATTTTTTTAGACCCCCCCACATATGAAATTCTACGAAACTTGGCATACCCCCAGAGAATGTCAGGTTAATCATACACATAAAATTTGGTGCAGTTTTGAACATCTTAACTGAACATAGGGGCGATTAAAGCAGAATGATATTGCATTTTCATTTTTTACCGGGGGGAGGGGGGGGGTGCAAATCACAAATGAGTGATTATGGGCTAGGTTGATGTGGGCCCTTGAGACCAACTTACCATAAAAAAAATCATCCTCAGTGCAGGTAGTTATTTAGGGAAAACATATGTCCCGGGTGTTGTTGACCAAAAATTCAGGAAGTAGATGACGGGAAAAATTGACAATCCCTATATGACTGTTCGCTAGCGGCAGTCATAATAAATTATGTTATAATAAACAGGTGCCTTCTACAGTAATGGTTTCTTTTCTAATGTTATTCCCCACTAATGTTACCCCGATTCCGTGTGTGTCCTCGCTTTTGGACTTTTGTCTTAACTTATTACTTACTTACCGTTATTACTGACCGGTCAGTTGGAGAGATTGGAAAATTGATGGACGAGGAATGATCCTGGTTAAGTGTGTTTGTTTGTTTGATGAGCTTTAAGCTGAGTGTTGAGTTTGTCTGTCAGGGTGCCCACCTATTCTTACTGAAAAGATTTCAAAACCTTTCAGTTATATTTACTGAAATTCCCACGACCTTTCACTGCCTAAGTATTACCTTGTGCCGGTATTACCTTTAGAGCCGTCCACACAACAAAGGTGAAATCAGAACAGATAGTGTTCCAGTTTGTCATTTACACAACAGCAGCAATTTTGGGATATTTTGTTTTTGATTGGTGTGTGTTTGTGTGTGTGTGTCCGTCAGTGTCTGTGTGTATCAATGACTTTTTTGTGTGTTGTCCATTTTATGACGCGTTCACAGATTGCCTTTGGTGTCTCTGTGTTGAACTTTTATGTGTTTACAGTTCCCACTGACACTGCCTCAATTGACCAGGTCTTTATGATGGTTTGGGAAGTCACTGGGTGTAATGGCTAAGTGGATTACTATGGTGGGAGGTTACACTAGGTTTGTCTCAGATACCTGAGTTTGCATCATCCTTTGCAATGTCTCCTTACATGCTGAGCTCACAGAATGTTGCAAGATATTAATTCATAGACAGAGGGAAACTGATGGCATGTCTGAGAGTGTGGGGTACTTGCACTTTCAGACAAACAAGGTCCGGAGAAAACACCCATCAATATTCTGCTTTGTGGTAAAATGTCATTTTAAATCTTTTTTGTCATGTTTACGGGTGGAAGTGTTGGCAAGTGTGAGCTTGTTGTTGCCAACACCCTGACAAAACATTCCACCTCTCCATCATGTGTGACGTGTGTAATATCGTCCTACTTTCAGGCCATGGACTTAGAGCATACTGGAGGTCACTTACAGTTACCATATATTATCCCCAGTCAAGACAAAACGGTCTTGTAGAACTGCGCTATCTCCAATAGACCAGAATGTTAACTCCAAAAACTTTATGGGCTTAATACACAGGGAAAACACAGGAGACATGATGGAAACACGTGCTGAATTAATCTGCTGAAATATACAGTAAATAACAGCTACAAAGCATTTCCCCATATGTCTGTATCAACAGAAGAGAAGATAACTGCTATGACAGGGCCAGGTGTATATTCTATTTTTGGCTGTTTCACCTGGGAGATTTAACGTGTGTTGTCTGGATGTCTTGTCTCGTAGTGATCTAGACAGTGTGTGAAAAGTCATTCTCTGTCATTCTCAGTTCTCTGTGCTGATGACTGGCCTCCTTTGTTAGATTGAAAGTGAAGAATTCCTGCCACTTTTATCAATGTGCAGGGTGCGTGTGGCAATCCCACGTGCTGCATGCCACACTATCGCCATGACAACAGACCCAGCATGTGCCAAATAATGGATTAAGAGTCGTTGCCATGACGATTACCACAACATGTGCTTAAACAGAGATGGAGTAAGGACAACAAAGAAAGGAAAATTATATGTTTTTTATTGCATGTTTTATCTGTTTCATTCATGTGCTAAAATTAAGAGCAAATTTGCATGGTGGCGATAAGAATTTTAATTAAGAAATTAAAAAATTAAAAATGCCGTAATTAGGACTTTTTGTTTACTTGAATGTTATGTTTGTCTGTGGACTTAAATTGGTAAAATATGTCTTGTCTTCACCGTGGGATAGTGAGAAACGTAATTTCGATCTCTTTGTATGTCTGGAACATGTGAAGAAATTGACAATAAAGCTGACTTTGACTTTGACTTTGACACACATTTAGTATCAATGTGAAGGTCTATACTGATCAGTTCAGTTTAATTCCACCTTTGACCCCTGACAGACCCCTGAGTTGTGAAGTTCATTTTAAAGTCACCCACAACAACAGCGGGTTACATCTTGACGGGGAATCATAAATTATACTGTTTCGGCTGAACTGAGTTCCTACAATACACCAATAAAAATAACTTCTTCCATAGGGTGTCTCGAATGTAACAAAGGGTGAAAAGCCACAAAAAGGAGGAACTCTATCTCTCTCCCTCTCTCTCTCTCTCTGAAGTCCCTCCAGCTCTGAGCCGCGTCCTGTCTGAATGTTAAGCGTTTCTTCCAAACATCCATCCATCTTGTTTTGCGCGCCCTGTCAGTGCGGAGCAACTCCTTGAGGCGGAGAGCCTGGCCACTGGTGACGGACACCTCAGACTGATTTACTGCCCAAAAAAGCCCCGAAAGCCGGTCCACTTCCCTTTTTCTGTTGTGGCTGGTGTGTGAGCTTCCCAGGCCGCCGGCGACGGGTGTTTTTCTGCGCGCAGGCCAGTCCGACGGTTCAGACGATGGGAAAGGCCTCTTCTGTTTATTGTCTCTCTCGGAGATAAGCCGGCCTGTCAGTGGCGGCGTGGTGATGGATGATGCAACTCTCTTTTTTTCTCTTTCTGTCTCTTTCCCTCTCTCTAGAAAGGACCCCACAGTCTCACAGGTCACTGCCATACGCCACCCCCCACCCCCAGAACAAACACAGTATATAACCCTCCAGACGGAACCTCATAACTTCACATCAATCCTTCATAACACACGCACACACACACACACACACACACACACAGGCAGAGGCACTAACAAAGACACATACACAGGTCCACACTTGCATAAGGTCATGCATCACACACACATATATGTACTTTCATATTGACAGATGCACACAACACACACGAGGGCCATCGACTGACTGGCTGTACGTGCCTAATCGGCCATTGATGTAGTATGTGATGAGATTAAACTCCCAATAGGCTTGCTTAAGTGAGACACTACAGGTGAATAGGGTAAATTTTTTAACAAGCAGATATCACTATGAAACTTACCCAGTTGATTATGTACATTAATATGAGAAAAAAATGTATTACAAATGTTCTGTAATTTAATGTTTACATATGCAAATTAGGCATTATCTAATTAAATATGTGCTAATTTGCATACATTTTAAAGCAAGAAACCTGAGCATTGGATACAGCCAGGTTCCAAATTATGGTTTCATTGTGTACAGATAATAGATGTTGAAAACTTTACAGAGGGATTTATGAATATCTACTTTAGTTATCCTGTAAATCAGAATATGATGTCAATAGCCCTAAAAAATCGATTTTTGCCATGTTTTTAGGCATAAAATGTCATGTAAGTCAGGCTAGGAATAATATATCAACAAACCCTTCTTTAAAAATCTTCGAAATATAGTTAGGCATAAGTCTAGAAAGTTTGGTGTATGTACGTGCTTCTGAAGTGGAGTTTCCTTGCTCAGAGTGGGAGAGGAAACTCGTTTTGAGAAAACAGCCTTGAAAGACAGCCAATGAGATTCCGTTCTCAGCCTAGACTCGTCTTTGAACTTTCGCGATTGGTTGCTGATAGGGCTGTAATGATATACGATTCGAAACCGAAATCGCAACATTCATATCCACGATACTGTGTCGCGGTGTGAAAAGGCAGAATCGCGACACACCCTTTCTAGTGTTTCACGCAGTGCTTGGCAGCTTACGCGGCCGCAAAAGCAGCCCACAACTCCCGCTTTACTTATCGGTAGCCTACGTTGTTCAAAAACAAATAAATAAATAAATAATAATTTCATACCTCTCCTTGCTTTCATTGCAGACTATGTGTGCAACTTTACCAAACAGTATAGAAGTAAAACCCCTCTCCTTGCCCCGCTCTCTCTCGCGCTCCGCTCTCTCTCCGGCTCAATGAACACGCGCGACTTAAATAAAACATTCACAATCGTGAAAGCAAGGACGCATAGACGACTAGCTAAATTACTATTAAATCCGCTTAGCATCATTAGCATGCTGCATATATTTGTTTAAAACTCTTGCATTGAAGTTGACTGATCATCTCAATTCCAACGTTTCCCAAAAGGGCCTGTCCCAAGGAGAACAAGTATTACCTTGAAACTTAAACACACATGGGGAAACTGAACAGTCCAATCAGTAGACTATGATAGGCTAAGCTAGCCAACTATGCTACTTTGTTAACAATATTTCCAGGCTTCAACCAGACAGCTGAATTAAAGAGGTAGAGTTGTAATAAAAAATAGTAGACCTAGGCTATAGGCTAATCTGCATAAAGTGTGCTGTCATAAATATCAGTCATTCAGAAAAATATTTTTATATCAGGATATAAAATAATAGATATATTATATTGTAATCCTCTGGTGTTCTAATCTAAGGGAGGCTATTAAAATGTTATTTAATAAAATGTCTAGCCCCCCCCCCCCCAAAAAAAAGAAGGAAAAAAAAAATCGAGATTCGTATCGAACCGCGGGTCAAAAATCGTGATACAAACCGAATCGTAAGGTTGGTGTATCGTTACAGCCCTAGTTGCTGATACAAAGGAAGTGTCCATATATGGATCACATAGCGTGATACAGGAAAAACAGAGCTTTCCAACGGTACTACACACAATATGTTTTGGGTCACAGTCGCGGGAGTGCATGCAAGGTTAGAATGCTAACTTTCGCTGAATTTAGGATAAATATACAGGCGCGAGTAGACACAATATAATGAAATAAACACCTACATGTGTAAATCGGACTTTTTTGTTGTAGTAGTGTGATAGAATACATGCTAAGGTAACAGACTAGCTCAAAATCTCGAAATTGACCAGTGCATGAAAAAACGATGTTTTCACCTGCCGTGTCTCGCCTTAAAATAAGTTGAATATAACAACCTAGGTTTCTATAGGCTGTACTGTAATATGCCATCAATGCATGTAATATATTAAGTCAATTTATCAATTGGTTTCCACAAAATTCACTATAAGTCATCATTTAAGGGGTTATTTTTTTTAAAAATTGTCAAGGGGGGAACATGCCCCCGAAACCCCCTAGCCAGGGATGTAGTGGTAAAATGGGTAAACTATGGGTATGGTGAGGTGGGTAAACTATGAATTCTGTGAGGTGGACTGTGCCATGCGGTATCAGAGTTTTAAAAACATGATTGATGATGGTGGAGGTTATTGTCCAGTGTTAACAATATCAGTGGTATTAAATGGTTCCTAGAGTGTACATATTGTGAATGTGGATAATACAGTGATTGTTGTGATTGTGATTTATGTGATTTTTGAATGTTAAAAGTTGCAATAGGAGAATAAACTCTTTTGAGAGGTGGATAAACTCCAATAAGAGGTTGATAAACTCTATTTCTGACATTTCAGAGGTGGATAAACTGTGTTTACTTGCTATTAGCCTCCACTACATCCCTGCCCGTAGCTTTTGGGAGGCCCAATAGTATTGTACGCATGTATGTCATGAGGGAGGCCCAAATTCTCCAGCAGCACCCAATCAATAATTAGCATTTTTGTAAAATATGACCACCTTATTTTAAATGTAAACCTTGACTGGTAAAGTATGTGAGACAGCAGAGTGTGTGTGCGTGTGTACTGCTTATGGTCGTGGACCTATTTGAAGAAAGTCCAGGGCATTTTTTTAGTCTGTCCCTGGTTGAGCCAGGCCCCTGTGTAGTGAAGGAAAGTCCTTTGATATAGATGGGGGTGTGGGTGCATCTCACCATAAGAATGCCTCAAATATCCCAGGTTACAGAAACATCATATACATTAACTTTGCTGTTCTACAACTGACAATACTGTATTTCTCACATGTAGTCCTTTAAAATGATACGAGCAGATTATAATTTCTCCTTTGACAAATATCTTATAGTTTAGATATTTTCCTGTGGTCCAAGACAGGCCCAGGAGTCAGACTGAGTTAAGCTCTCAGCAGGGTGGCAAGAACAGAGACCAAATGACAACTGAAACCAGAGACAATGTCCATGAAAGGGGGTGCTGGGAATCATAGCCATAGCCAGCTAGTGAGCTAACATATACACAGATGTAAATTGACTACAGTGAAATGCCTCAGGGGGAAGACAAGTCTGTTGGAAAACAACAAGGTCTGTGATGCATCAAGTGCTTGACAGTAACTCTCTCTCTCTCTCCCTCACTCACACACACACACACACTCACAAAGAATGGATAGGTAAGGCTCTCTGTGCAAGGCTGGCCACCAACAGCGGAGCAGAGATTGAGCATTGCATGGCCCTCACAACCACTGACCCCTCTTATTCACACATCTTCAATTAGCACAAACTAGCCTGATCCCAGAGCAGCTAGCAGAGTTTAAATGGATGAATGCATGAAAACTGGGACATATTTAATGTTGAAATGAGATGAATGGTAATAAATCCCGTGACCTGATTTAATAACAAGAAAATATATGCATTACATAAATTGAAACAAAACATTACAAAGATGCATACAAATAATGAATACATTTCATGCGTTTGTGGTATTTGTGTAGCCTAAGGTACATTGAAATATAGGCGAACGTTTGCAAACAGGTTTCTGTTTGCCTTGAGCTTTTGGCGAACGTTTGCAAACACTCGCAAACAGTCTGAGGACAGTGGAGCTGGATGTGAGCTGGACGAAAAGTTACCGTGACAATGGAATGTTTACACCAATTCAGAGAAAACACATTCGCCACAAACGTTTGCTGCTGTTTGCTGAATTTGAACGCACCTCTGGTTTTACCAGGCTCACTACTTTGTTTCACTGGGTACTCACAATTCAGAAATGACAATGAGCAGAGATACTAGGCGGCCAGGTCCAAGCTAGTATTTTTGTGGTATCTAGTCAACATATTTCAACACATCTCCATTCTAACTAACTTAAGTACTGTAAGCCAGAAGGTTTCCCATACATGAGTGAGTCTGCAGAAAACCACTGAGCCCATATGCTGTATGGTCCTGATGCCACATTCATAACATGCATTAACACTGGGTTGTGCCTGATGTACTGTAACTGAACTGTACAGGTTACTGCATACTGTAGTGACTGCCAGGTGATTGGTGTCTTGAGACCTGTAAAACCTCCCACTTTTCTGTTGATCTCCACAGCTGAAACTGGGACCCAGACACAGGAAGAGTAGGTCTTCATATTTGGGCACCACATCCTTAACTAGTGAGCTGATGTTCCACTACAAGCAAGGACAGACCTGCTGTTCAGGCCCCAGGGCCAAAGAATGACCTCAAGACCCAACCAACCCCAGCCCACCTCGCCCTACTCCTCCCCCCCTTCAGCCTGGGTCTGATAGGCCTGTCCTGTGGTGCATCTGGGATTGACAGTCTAGTTTCACCACAACAGCTGACTGGTTGTGGTTTATGACTTTATTTATCAGTTTGTGGATGCCATTCCCAACCAATTCTGAAGGCCATCTTGTCTTTGGCAGCGTCGATGAAAAGCACAAGGCTGACAGGCATACTTTGGCCCATGTTTGGTTGGATTCGATCTCACCTCTGTCCTTTGTCTCTCTCTCTCTCTCTCTCTGTGTCCATGGCTCTGTGACAGATTTACGTGAGAGCAGTAAATTCTATCGGGCCCCATGGAGCCGTGTCTCGAGTGCTCTGCTGTCCCAGCCAACCCCACCTCCTCACCTTGACCTTTTAACACCAACCCACAATCCCCATGTCTTTACCTCATCAAACAGCCCAAAGTATATACACACACGCGCACGCGCGCGCGCATACTGTACACATACACACAGATGCATCCACTTACACACTTACTACAGGTAGACACATACATACACACAAACACACACACACTCACACCCACACATATAGTACACAAAGGCATCCACACACACACACAAATACTCAATAGCCACGTTTACATGGACACTTCTATTCCGATTAGAAATGGAATAACGGCTCAATCGGAAAAAAAATGGTCATATAAACGCCTCAATCAAAATGAAAATTCCTAATCTGATCAGAATTTTAATCGGAATGAAAGAGGCCCATTCCGTTCCTGTTCCGATTAAACACAGCATGTATATGGTCATTCGGATTGACCGCTGCATCTTCTCAATGAAAAGTAGGCAACAACGGCTATTCTGATCAAAGATTCTAAAGCGCTTCAGAGCACCTGATCGGCATAAAAAATAAAAATGTAAAAAAGGAATTTCTTCAATCGGAATAGTTTAATCAGAATGACAAAAAAACTGTCCATGTAAACGTGGCTAATCCCTCACAGATGTGTACACACACTCACACTGCTGTGTGACAGAGAGGGATTTTGACTTGTTTTAAGTCAAATAATCTTACAAGAAAGCTCAAAGTAAGTATCTTTATACTAAAAACAATACTAACTAGATTTTTTATCTTAATATAAGATTATAACACTTGGTAAGATATCATTTTTTGCCGTGTAAAGGTGCTCTTGGGTGTTGGGCAACATCACGTCTGTTGCCGTTCAAACAAAACAGAGAGCTAGCTCTCTACTCCCTCCCCCTCACTGCCGTGCAATTGAAACTCTCCTAAACGCACATCTCGTCGGTGATTGGCTGGAACAGTTTGTTAGGTTTTTATGGTCCAGTGGGGTATATTACGAAGCACGTTAGACATATCTAGGCTATGTAGACATATCGAGGCTTCACAAAGCCTTGACTCAGGGGTATACGTTAAGTGATAAGATCAGGGCTTGAAAACGAAATTATTTTTCAAACGTTCCGTTCCGAACGGTTCAGGTAGGCCTATGTTTAACGTTTTCGTTCTTGCATGCGTTCCGCCACCAACATATCGGTCCTGAACCGGTTCGGAACGCAAAATATCGTTCGTTCTTAAAGTTCCGGCAGTGTTCATCAAGTCTATTTTTGTGAACTTTACCTTAGAATAGACGTACTCATTATTTCCCCTTGATTTAGCCTATACCGTAGCTATGCCCAAAAATAATAAATCACAGGCGGCATCCAAAAACATTCAGATGGGCTATCCATCCCATAGCCTACAGACTTACTGTAAGCCTAACCTATGCCTATAAATAATTTCTTATCAAAAATATTTCTGGATACGTGCTAAACTCCTTACCTGGTTGTAGCCTAAGTTTTATCCATATGGATATCTTCAAAGGCTTGCGCTATAATTTCCAACCTGTCTGTTGCTGACAAGGCCTATCTCAAATTTCCCGTTTAACTCTTCTACATAGAATAGGCTATAATTGCGCAAACATTTCAAATCCCGACTTTAAAACGACAAGGCGTGGACAGGCAAAATAGGCTATTACGCATAGGCTACAAACAATTTCCAAATAAGTTTCAGTAGCCTACGCTATGAGCTGGCCTAAGATCCGAAGTGGCAGACGGATAGGTAGGCCTAGTTGGCTACATAGCGGCTTGTTAGCTCACATTAACAGTGTAGATGCGGGCTTGTTTTTCGCACAACCGGAAATAGTCTCCCTGACATAGGATATGCTTTTGTGAAATTTTATAAAATATATAGAGAACGAAAAAAAAAACTTTATTAACCGGTTTTGTGGATTTCAGAATAACGTTTCTGTTCCGGAACAGTTGAAGACCATTTTGTTTTCGTTTCCGTTTCTGCTCCTCGTAAAATTCCGTTCGTTTTCGGTTTTCGTTTTCGTTCCTTGAACCGGTTCGGAGCCCTGGATACGATAGCAGTTATGTGATATATTTGTCAAACTAGGCTTTCAGCTCAGATCTGTGCACGTTCTCGGTGTTGGGATGATGTTGGCCAATCGTGAAACGTGGAGACGCACAAGACCACCTATATTAAAAAACAATTACTTCCGCATTTATGAGTGATAGTGTAATCTACACTACGGTCATGTTTAGTGTCTAACCTATAACATCAAATAAATCAATTGTCATCAGATGTTGTATGGTATGCACGTCCATAGTGGCATATTTGCACGCACAACACTATTAAAGCGCATTCGAGATCCAAAATGTTTGTAGAGGCGGAGCTCCACCTGTAAGCTATATGACAGAATCCTACACGTGAGATAACTTCGTTTTTCAAGACAATTGATTGGTCAGTGGGCGGTAGATTACACGATTTGAGCTATAACTATCCCGACCAGGTTTAGTTGCGCGCATAAGATACCATGGTGATATAGCGACGCTAAAACAGATCCACTTTCGTGTCACAGCATACCCTGGCTTTGAGCGCAACATATCTCGCTAACGTTTCTTGGTGTTTTATGCCCCCAACGTTGTCTACAAGGCAGCGCTGCCTGGAAGGCTCTAGGGTTAGGCATGGGTTAAGGTTAGGGTTGGGGTTAGGTTTAGGATTAGGTGCCTTTAAGTCAGCGGTGGCAGCGCTGCCTGGAAGATGACGTTGGGGGCATAACACACCATCGAGCCCTCGCTAACCCACTAATCGAGATTCGTAGTATACTCCACAGGCTGGACCAAGTTGTTTTTGTTGCCGTTTTTGGAGCCTGGGCTGTCCACCGAGACTGTGTTATTCCATAGTGTATTCAGGGCAAAGGCAGCTAGCAGATGGTGAGGTGGTTTGTAGTACTGTATGTGACAAAAAAAGGTTTTAGCTTAGAAACCTTGTAACATTGCTTAGAGCACCTTTAATGAGAGAGACCAATGGAAAGAGAGACAAAGAGTAACACAGGTCCCAGCACAGGTGAATCCCACCTACTACACATGCCATGAGATAGCCTTAGTGCATGGGAGGGAGTGGGGAACAGCCCTTGACAGTTCACAGCCCGGAGCAAGTTTTGATCTTCTATATAGGGGGTCCACTATGGGTATCAAGAGCCTGTGAATGAGCCTCATACATACACACACACACACACACATAAACACACACACACACATAAACACGTGCACACACACACACGGACACACAGACACACACACAGACATGCACTGTGAGCATACTGCATCCTCCTACCTAATGATTCATGCGGTGATCAAAATCCAATTTATTCTTTTCTTGGCTGCCGCTAGAGACAAGGCATTGGAAAAAGCACAAGACACCTCATTTGATTTGCTAAGTGTGGGGATTTGCGTGGGCATCTGACAAGCTAAACTTCATTTGTTTTCAAAAGACAGAAAAAGAAAAGATAATCCCAAAAGGGATGCAGGCGTGTGAGCTTTCTTTCTTTCTATTCTTTCTTTCTTTCTTCCTTCTATGTTCTCCTCCCTTCCTTTTGCATTATTTTATGCTATTTCCTGTGTCCAGTTCCTCTCTGCATCCCTCCCTTTACAACTTCCTCAATTTTCTTCTTCTGTTCTTCTCTCTTTTTCTCTGTAGGGTTTATCAAATCCTTGCTGCGTCCGCAACTTGCCTCCGCAGACTCTGAAGGACAGTCACTAGAAAGGAACACTGTTGAGCCAGCATGACGAGCAGTGGTGTAAGCACATTTTCCTCCCCCCCACCACACACACACGCACACACACACACGCACACAGATGCACACTGATGTCTCAAGTGGCCACTTCAATAGCCAGAGGTCTCGGGGCATGTACGTGGCATGTTAGCACATCCGCCGCGCCAAGTTCCAGTGGAGGGAGGACAGGAGGAGGAGGAGAAGAGAAGAGAAATGGAGAGAGCGAGAGAGATGGGGTGAAAAAGTGACACGTTCATTCATCGTGTTGAAAGGTTGCTGCCACCCCTCCGTTCTTCTGCTTTCATTCCCCATGGGGACAGCGGCAAGACACACACACACACACACACACACACACACACACACACACTGAGTCACAGCAATGACATCGGCCACACAGGAGCTCATCATCCGCAGAGAGGGATGACAAGGGCGTGGGGTGGTGGCAGTGGTGCTGATGGTGGCGGTGGAGGTTGGAGAATAGGGGGCGCAACTATAATTATTGTACCCGTCTCTCTTTCTTTCTTTCTTTCTCTCTCTCTCTCTCTTTCTGCCCGGGTGTCACTTAAATAATTCAACAGCTGCTGACAAAGTGTCTTGCTCTCAAACGCACACACTCAACAAGCTCAAGAGTGTACACACATGTATACAGACAGACCCACAAACCCATAAACCTCAACAAACAAACAAACACACTCACTCACACACACACACACACACACACACACACAGTAAGTAACCAATTCATTGAGTTTATGCAGGTCTGAATGCAGGACTGCAGTGCATAGGAGTGCACTCTATGCATAATCCTCCAAGGGTGCATCAAATCCCACATGCCCTATGCAGCCTGTTTGTGTTTCTGTCTTCTCAGTCCTCACAACCTTGAAAGCTGGGAGCCAGTGTGCACATATACTAATTAATTCACCTAATTACCAAACAAACACCATAAGCACAAGCAGACCGCATGATCTGTAATTAGATTCTCCATGGCAGTCAATTTCTGGCCTTTGGTAAGGTTTTTTTTATTATTGGCGGGTGGGGGTCCCATTGCATGATAAGACATTCTGAGCACATAGCCAGAAGAACAGCATGGCTACCATGTTGGTTTAAAGGGTCAAAAAGAGTAATGAATGAATGAACGAATGAATGAATGAAGGAATGAATAAAGGACATGAGAGCAGGTGACTAGAGGAGACCTGTCCTGTTTGGTCAGGACAGAGTCCAAGAACACGGCAGCCATGATTATCCAGCCGCTGACCATGACCAATGTTGATGAAGCCATAATGATTAGTCTTGCCAGGGTAGTTTAATTCACAACTATGGGCTCTGTACACTGTAAAAAAGGAAAAGTCAGGGCTGTACAATTTATCAAACCCTATTATGTTACAGTTACAGGAAACAGTTTAGTTTTGAAGGAAACACAACCTTATTGTGTTCAAATAGTCATTCCAATCAAGCAATCCATTTTTCTAATTGAATCATGTAAGGTAAGTGTTGTGACAAAAAGGAAAAGATTGTTTGTCACAGTTACTAAACCACAAAACTTGAAATTAAACAAGCTTATATTTTTCTTTCAAACAAAATGTTATTACGTTGAACTGACATGTTTTGCCACAGCAATGAATTTATCCAACAGAATCATGTCAGATCAATGTGAAGTACTGAACCAGTAAGGCAAATAGACACATGGGATGGTGTCACCATTTCATTTTGTTCCCATGAGCCTTTGCAAGAACACTGAGATAATCACACAGCTAACAGTGTTGCCAAAAGTCTTCACATGGGTTGTGTTTAGAGTTATGCTCAGAGGCCAGTAGAATGTGGAGCTGAGTTGTATCTTATGTTATGTTTTGAGATTAACCATGTTTGTTCCCACCACAAATGCATTAGGTATTGAGCACGCTCAAATTATCAGTAGTTCCATGGCACATGTTCCCAACCTCAATGAATGCTTCTGAATACTGTGGGACAACATATTTAACATGTTTAATTTGAATTTGAATTTTGAATTTAATATCATACTGTACATACCTTTAACATTGATGTTGCAGTACTAAGGAATTTTGAATGCCTACATGCGTCCACCTGTATAACACAATGCCATTGGAATTACTTGAATATTTCATGTAAACTTAATTTAAATAATTTAATTGGAATTACTTGATCAAATTGGGCAACCACAGCATGAATCAATCTTATAAACAAAAGAGAAATGCTGACATAATTCTAGACATTTCATTCATGTGCAACCGATGTACACAATAAGATCAAGTAAATCCTGAGGGTGTTTTTTTTCAGTATAGGAGGCTTATGAATGAAATGCCTAATTGCCTAAATACCCAGTCATTAACACTGTTAGGAGAAATCAGTACAACCGTTTCCGTTGTTTTCGATTTCCCATTATTTCCTACTGTAGTTGTGTTCTATTTTTTTGTCCTTGTTAACGTAATTTGTGTGTACGTTATCTTTTCACTGATTGGTGGAGGGACGCCATGAGGTGGCATGCTCAGACAGCTGGTGTTTCTGGTGTTCACTCCGTCTCCATCATTGAGGGGGTCTGTTTGGACGTGAGAGATAGAGAAGGGAAAAGACAGCAAGACAAACAGGAGCCTTCAGTGGTCTTCCTGTGAACTCTGCTGTTTAGCAGTGGACCAGAGGGCAGCAGCCTCTACCCACTCCTCCTCTCCTTGACCAAGACGGAGGGATCACCGCATGAAGGACAGCTGCGCTCAAGGATTAGTGGTACGTGCTCAGTTGAGTCGCACAAAAACAAGGCTCAGCAGCAAAACAGACGAGCCTGTTTTTCAGCACTTTGCACATCTCTCAGGCACCCACTCAATCAATCTCCACAACAGTTATTCAGGAGACCTTGTGCCTGTTCATGTAAACATGTACGTGATGTGTGTCTGTGTGGGAGGAAGAGTGGTGTGAAACTACAATGTTGCGTTCCCTATATTTAGCTTTATTTTAAGGGTCATGGAGAATGGAGTGGAGGAGAGTTCATAGGTGGGAGATGCGGATGAGTGCTTAATTTGAGCCGACTCAGGAGGAAATCATTTGTTGTGATCATCATGAATGATTGTGAAATGGAGTCTGTCCAAATAAGAAAAAAAGACAGTACATGCTCTCACTTTCTCTCTTGCTACACACACACACACACACACACACACACACTCATCCAGACATACTCCTGCATCTAACTTGAAAAGCACTAATACAATGTCATAATTCATCATTATCTTGCACACTGTACTACTGTATATGCTCTGCCCAGGGGTAATAAATGGAAATGGGCTTGTGTGTTCATAATTTGCGTGTGCAACCATGTGTGTCTTTGACAGTGTGTGTGGGTGTGTTTCTGAGATATGGCTTTTCCCAGCTGACAAACACACACACACACACACACACACACAGACTGTCGTGAAAGCTCTTCAGCCCTCGTCTGAGCTTTCTAAGCATTTTATTTACAGCTCTTGGGGGACCAGAGAAGGAAATGTGCACAGGTAGATTAATTCCTGACTGACTACTCTCTCTCTTTTTCTCTCTCTCTCTCTCTCTAATCGCTAATCAGTCTGAGAGGTTTGATATTTTACTATTTTTTATTTACATCCCCAAACACAGAGGCCTGCTTCTTTTTATACCTCTTCCCACTGAAACAACAGTGTGTGTGTGGGTGTGTGTGTGAGAGAGAGAAAGAGAGAGAGAGAGAGAATGTGTGTGTATGGGGGAGTTACATTAATGGGAATTTACTTTCATCATATCACAACATAAAAAGCATTACATTACAATCATAAGAAGAAAGGCAGCAGCAACGATTCCCATCCTCCTCTCTTCATTAGTAACAGTTAAGTCTCGTACTGTTTCAGCTGCGACAACAGCGCTGATAAAAGCCTCAACATGCTGGAAGCAAAGTAATTGTTAATCACTGGTCTCTAGTTACTCTGAGATTCGTATGTTTTTCTCCTGGTTTTACATGGAACAATACTCTCATTCCAGCGTAATAATCAAGGAACATGTGCACAGCAGCACAATGATATCATGCAGCACCTGAAAATAGTCCCCGTAGGCTAACTTCCAGCAACAAGGTTGAGCTGCAGCAGACGAAATGATTAGTGACTGGATTATTACGAGTACGAATGAGAGTATAGTTCCATGTCAAATCAGCCTAGAAAATCGCTGTTTCATTTTCCGTTGGTCTTATTACACTTTCTAACTTGAGATGAGACAAGTTTTAAATAGGAAAATTACCGGAAATCTTAGTCACTTTTAAACGTGATGCTAGCAGGCGAGATGCTAATGGTCTAATCCGATTCAATGATCAGGCTGGAGCTAAAAGTGGTATCGCCAGACTTAGAGAACGGCTGGATGAACAGGAGAATGGTAAAAATCAATTGTTTAACTCAAGGGGAGGTGGACAATTAGTATAATTCCCCAAATGGTGGAATATCCCTTTAAATATGTATTCATGACTGCTATTCAATATTGTGAATATATATATATGCACATATGCCAATCATTATGAGGCATTATAAATACTTTTATCACCCTTCATGGTGGAGTTTGTAATGCTTTAAGGATTCCTACTTAGGTATTGTGTAGGTACTGTAACATTAGCACATGTAATAAAATAGTAATAAAGGGATTACATCTGGTAGGGTAAAGTTGCAAGGTGGTCTTGTGTGCACATGCTGTAAAAAAGTTTTAAACTTCACTGAAGCGCGAGTTGCTTTTCACCTAACTGTCTATCCAATGGGTATGTACTGTGTGTTTGAAATAGGTGACCCATAGAAAGCAGAAACATGTGTGTATTGATTGCTTACAGATTTAAAGTCAGGAAGTGTGGAGAGAGAAAGAGTCCTATCCACAGTTGATGAACTCTGTGTCTGGGTCGAAGTTCAATGTTCCCCTTTCAAGATGAACCCAGCGACCCTCCTCTCTGATCCCTCAGCAAACAACCCCCGTCCCTCAAAAATGGTTTGATCCATCAATTTCCAAGAGAAACTCTTAACTCTTCCCTTTAAAGACAAATACCCCCCCCCCCTCTCTCTCTCTCTCTCTCACACACACACACACAGAGTTCCAACCTAGCTGTGTCTGTAGATAATAACAACAGGCTCAGTCTGGTATCTTTCACTGTCCTGCATCACTTGTTGGGCCCCCTGTCCTTTAACTTTCCACTGGTGTAGCCTGGAATTTTAATAAACATGCACAGACTTCCCCTCTCTCACACTTACTATTCTAAATCAAAATCTCAAAACACACACACCACACACTGATGCACCCACACACATACATTCAACACCCCCTCATGAGATTGGGTCCATATTACAGAGGGTTGTTTCAGCTTGGGCAGCTATCTTATTTTAGATGTTATTATTGTACATAAACTTACATTATAGGGTACAACCGGGACCATTGAAACGGGGGACGAATGAAACATTCCGGTTTTCTCCGAGTGCAACGATGATAGACAGTCATCATTTGGACAAAACATAGAGCATATTAACCTCCGTTGCTCAGCCAAATGCCTTCCTGTTACGTTCTGGTATCACGGAGTTACAGGCAATAAACGATTTTTGATGGTCACAAGTTTACTTCATTAGCGGTTTATTTTTTTGATTATTAAAGAGTGTTTTTCATTTAAAGGTTTGACTTCATGCTTATTCAGTAGAGCATTTAGTGCTCTCCCCAATCCCAGACGTTCACATTGCATGTTTGTTTGTAATGGATGCAAAACAGCCTATAATGCTAGATGTCTATGGCGGGACGATTGAAACACCTGTTTCATTTGTCCCGACCAGGCATTAAACCCCATTTATTCTAAGTCAATGCACACATATCTGTGTTTATACTATATTTTATGCAGGCTGGTGAGACATGGAAAAGCAGTTTTAGAAAGATGCAAATATATTTGGGGCTATCAGGTAGGGGGTCGAGTTTTGCCATGTTAACCTATGGAGACCGACGGCCTGTCGGTCATGAAGGGCACTTATTTGGATGTGTGGTGGCTTTAACCACGTAAAAACAGAGTGAAATAACATTTTGTACTATAGAAACATTATATAATTCGAAACATGCATTATTCTAGCTATATTAATGGCATAGTGCATGCTATTTCCATAACCGCGAGATAAGTGCTTTACCATGACGTCAATGAGTTGTTAACAGACATGAACCAAGACATATAGCCCAGCAGCAATCTATCTAAAATAACACCTACTTGAAGTACTATTCATGATATGTTGTCAAATATTGAAATTGTGGGAAGTTTACATAATTTAAGCTGTATGTTTCATTCGTCCCCCATGCTGTTTCATTCGTCCCAGCCAGGAGGGACGAATGAAACAAAACGCACGTTCGACTTCTCCTTAAATAACTCTTGAATGGTTTTGTTCAGAGCTGTAGTATTTGACAGAGGATAGATGTAGGTTGCTAGAGACAAAATATTAACTTTCAGTGTTTTACGATGTCTTTGTAAATTACATTTAATTAAGAAGTGTTTCCTTCGTCCCGGTTCTCCCCTACTTTCTTTTTTTTATGATGGCCAAAGAGAGTTGAAGAATAAAAGAGGTTGACCAGGTTAGCGGGCCCACTTATCCCAAATCAATTAATCCTGAATGGGGGGAAAGGTATGCAAGTGTTCAAACCAGTGTTTCTGCATCTCAACTTATATATATCCATCTATCTATCTATCTATCTACCTATCTATCTATCTACCTGTGCGCACACCTTGGAAACTAGATGATAATGATGGTGGTAGTTGTGAATAGTAGCAACCAAAGTCTGAAGCACCATCATCACAGAAGCTAGCTACTAGTGTTTCTTACTGCAGCTTCTTCTGCAGTACTTACTGCAGCTTTTCACAACAGCGACACCTCTGTTCAGGAGAATATTGCAACTAGTAAACATATCGTCTACCTCTTGAGAGTCACTATAGCTCTGAACAACCAACCAAGATAAAATTCTCTGCTTACAAAACAAGAGAAATCTCTGCCATGAGTTGTGAGAGAAGAGTAAATGAGTAAGAGGGGATTTGTCACTATTTCTCAAATTTTTTTAAAAGGGGAATGAATCTCTACTGCTTGATGCTTGATATCGGCATTCCTCTGTGTTAGTACACAGCCTGTCAGGTATAAGCTTGCTGTGTAATACTGTTACTGTTGTCAGATATATTAGCAGCACTAAGAACTCAATTCTTCTCTCTCTCTCTCTGCCTCTCTCTCTCACACACACAACTTTCCAACTTTTCCTTTCAGTGCTGACAGCATGGACACCTCCACCCTCTTCTCTTATTCTCTATCTATCTATCTACATATATATCTATATATATATATATATATATATATATATATATATATATATATA
Source organism: Alosa sapidissima (assembly GCF_018492685.1). Taxonomy (NCBI): domain Eukaryota; kingdom Metazoa; phylum Chordata; class Actinopteri; order Clupeiformes; family Clupeidae; genus Alosa; species Alosa sapidissima. The sequence continues at coordinate 15,606,643 of NC_055958.1, forward strand.
TATATATATATATCTCGCTATCTATCTATCTATCTATCTATCTATCTATCTATATCTCTATATATCTCGCTATCTATCTATCTATCTATCTATCTATCTATATCTATATATATATATATATATCTATATATATATCTATATATATATATATATATATATCTCGCTATCTATCTATCTGTGTGTGTGTGTGTGTTTTGTGCATATCTGTGTTTGTGTCCGTGTATTTTCTTGGATGTGAGCATATTCTCCCACCCCCCTGTTGTAGTGCTTTGGAATGCTTGTGTGAAGTCAGTAATCGATCTAGTCCTTAGTATCCACATAGGCACACATATCAGTACACACACACACACGTGGGGAGCGTTAAAAAAGCCTTCAAGTGAAAGCCTCCCCGATCTGACCTGTGATGAGAGAAGCAGAGATCAAAAGCTCACTGCAAATACAAGAAAAAAGACTGACAAAGAGAAAAGAAGAAATGTAAAATGATGGGCCCCTTGGGATGAAGAGAGGATAGATAGAAAGAGAGAGAGAGCGAGAGAGAGAGAATATCAGAGGAAGTGAGAGAAAGAACACGAGGAAACGGAGAGAGGGGATATAAGGCAAAGTGTGAGAGGAAGAGTGAGAGATGGAGATAGAGAGAGGGAGTGAGAGCCAGGGGAGTGAGAGAAAGAGGGATACATGTGGGATGAATAGAGATGATGGCTCCTAGCCTACGACTCGCCCACACTCTTGCCAACTCCCACGCACTAGCTGTTGCTGTGACGTGCACTCATTCAGCCTCCCCTCCACACACACACACACACAGAACACACACACACACACACACACACACACACACACACACACATACACACAGAGACCACAAGCAGCCTCCCACAGAACACCCCACGCGGCAGAGTGTGTGTGTGGGAGTTCTGTTCCTCGCTCACTCATCCGCCCCCCCCTTCCTCTTCCTCCTCCTCCTCCTCGCTCTATTTCGCTCCTTCCTCCTGCTCCCTTTTTTGGTTGGCGAGGAAGCGCTCTCTTTTTTTGGGCTCCAGGGTTACTACGCGCACCAGGTTTTTGGAGCAGGCGAGTGAGAGAGGGAATGATGGAGTGAGAGTGTGTGTGTGTGAGAGAGCGCAGGAACAGGAAAGGAGGGCAATCTCTCTCTCTGGCTCTATCTCCTATCTCTCTCTCTCTGCATTTCCCTCTCTCTCTCTCTCTCTCCCTCGCGTGCACACCCATGTCACGACTCTCTGGAGCGGTGCGGCGACTGCCACGTGTTACATCACTGCAGTGGCAAACTCACGAGAATGATTAAACACAGTCAGATACGAGGTGGCCTGATATGAGAGCACTTCACACGCCGGAAACCAGAGAGAGACTATAGTGAACTAGAATGTGTGTGTGTGCATGTGTGTGTGTGGGTGTATGTGTGGGAGTGTCTGTGTGTGTGTGTGTGTGTGTTCTGTTTCCCTCTAGGCGCCATAGATAAGAGTGAAATAAAATACTATGAAAAGTTGGTGGAGACTTTGATGTGTGTAGGCCTACATGACTCACGATTTTGGGTATATCACTGCTGATAATGGGGCCAAACATAAAGAAAGTCATACACGCCTCGAAAAGATCTGATTGGCCTCTAAAGGGGTTCTTTATCTGTGTGCTCTAGTCTTCAGCCCGAAGACAAACATTCATGAATTCTCTTACCTCTAAAACCTGCATGTGTAATGTGATACTATGAGCTAGATATATTACTGTAAATTACTGTAATTTAGAGTTAAGTGTGATCCATCAGACTTCATTACCCTTGCAGAACATCAAAAAGTCGTCTAAATAAACCAGATGTCTCCATATTTTTTTTCTGTGCTACATTAATCAAGACCAAACATGCTCTTACTGGTTTAAAGCTCCTGGCCATGCTGGTATCCAAATAGTTACTTGTGCAATAACCTGCAGAACAAAATAAACTATGTTTCACAGAATCATATCCTTTCACACGGTAGAGTTTTGAGCTTGAAACTTGAGAATATGAAGAGAATATGAAAGGCTATACTGTAGCTCCTGGCCAACTAATGAGAGCAAATCAGTTCATGTATATGCATGGCACACCTGATTCATTATGATGGCTTCTCTATCTGTACCTATTTACAATATTTAGTTATTATCTATCTATCATTTATTTATTTAAAATGTTTACTCTCCACTGGGGGTTGCCCTACAAACACCTTTGTCCTTATGTTACCCCTCAGCCGAGCAAAGAGGGTGGGGGGGGGGGGGGTGCTTGTCAGCTGATAAGCTGGACTTACTATTGGCCGAGGGCCAGAGGTTGCTGGTGCCTTTTCCATTGCTCACCTCAAATCCTATCAAAACATATTCGGGGAATAGCGTTTCCCATAACGCTGCGGTGCTTCTTGGAGACTGACCTCATGCTCATTCATTTATTATGCTTCATGCCATTTATATCGGAGACTTTTAATCTTTCTCTCCGTTCCCATACAACAGTGACGTGGCCGTAGCTTGTTGTCGGTGACAAACAAGGACAAACAAGGACAAACCGCACTGAAGGAGTGGAGCGGAGAAAGACGTCTGGCGTCATCTGTTACAGTTCAAAACTTCTGAAGCAGGGAGGGAAAGGGGAGAAGTCACACTCTAAAATGGTCAAAGATGAAGGCGAAGACATTCACAAATGGTCATTACAACAACTGTAAATCGCTTTCGCTTAAAGTGTCAGCCAAATGAATGTATAAACACACACACACAAATAACTGTATATATATATATATATATATATATATATATGTAAGAAATTAGTTCTACATCTGGCATTCTAGTCCTCCAATGGGTTTGTTGACAAGCAACCTTCTCTCCTCATTTGTTGCTGTTTCTATCTGGACATACTGATGAAGGCCCATAGCCAGCTCGTGGTGCGTCACCAATGTCCAAAGTTATGTCTTTCGCTCCCCGCTGTAATTGCGACAGTCAAAGGCTAAAGTTAGACTTGACCTCCTAACACAAGAAGTGGCAGTGAAATAGATATTAGAAAGCTATAAAAAAATATGAAAAAAATTATTGGGCTCCAGAAAAGAACATACATAAACTAGAAATGTAATGCCAGAGGAATTACAATAGTGGATGGAAAGCTACTGGGTTAATGTTGGTGGGCAGATTCCTGAAATAAAAAACATTGAATCACTTAATCTTTGAGTTCATACAAACCCTTGTACCAAAAAACCTTGTGTGTCAGGCATTCTTGAGATATCACACTCAAGGTGGGTTTGGCCTTGACATTTGACTTCATCATTGAGTCCATACAAATGTTCACACCAAATTTGAAGCATGTGCGTCAAGCCGTTCTGAAGTTGTGACACAAGCATGAAAGCTGGCCTTTGGAAAATGTAATTCAAGAGTATGCAATGCAAGACTACTGTACCTGCAAAATGGGGCTTTCAGTTGGTGTTGATGACTGCTCATTCTGCAGCCAGCTAACAATTACTTTGTCAACGTTAAAATAATTGAATCAACGTCGCACTGCAACATTTATTCTACATCACTTTTGCACCCTTCATTAATATTAAAGCAACATTGAAATGAAATTCTAACTACAGATCAATGGGATTTCAATGGTATTTCCACTAAAATGAATATTGAAACAATGTTGAAATTACAACCAAACTAAAGATCAACGTGATTTTAGTGGTATTTCAATTGATATTAAACCTCAGTAAACCACTATTAGCCTAATCTTGCAAAATATTGGGAAATTCATATCCTGCTTTATCTACAGCCAGGATAAATTTGGCTAGGCCTAGGTATGTATTGTTTAGGCTACACAAGCTTGCATAAATAACCATTGATAACTTATCAGTTAAGCAAGTGCATTTATTCACTTTTCATCTAGAAATTCACGTGTACTGTGTTTCCTGCCATCCATAGCAGTTGCAGTCAGCCTGATCCTTCAGTAGCAGAGTGAAGCGGCACCTAACAGAAATAGAAGGGGGCGGGGGGGACAGCTGTTAGATAAATATGTTAACTTTTTCTTTCATTCCCCACTTAGATCAAGGGGGCATTTTTAAATCCCACCTGTCCCTCATCGCTCTAAGAAAGTGGTAGGTCAAGCTTAAAATTGTCAAATTTATTGAAATAATGACAAGTTCCAAATATATCCTCGACAGCAGAGTTAAAATCAGCTGGTGCTGCAGATATAATAATAAATAAATACATAATGTGCCATTGTAAATGAAACACATATTTCTGTTTTCCAGCAACATATTAGGAAGCATAGGCCAATATTTTACAGCATTGTATAATATATTAAATGAAATACCAACATGCTGCATTAAATGGATCCATAATCCAGTCATACTGAGCACTGCTGGTTGGGAAATATTTTTTAAATAAACTTTGCAGGGATGTGATGTAGGCCTACTGTTTAATACATTGGATCACAAGA